>NC_056726.1:1605332698-1605632698 GCF_019279795.1 Protopterus annectens | reverse complement strand
ATTAAACCCACAGCTAGGACAGCTGTTTAATCATAGTCTTACCTCTGGATACAGTCCAGGAGTGGCGCACTGCAACTGTGGTCCCACTTCACAAAGCGGTGCCTCCACCGACCCTGGAAATTACCGCCCATTAGCTTGACAAGCCTTATCTGCAAAGCCATGGAGAGGATCATAATGGACCTCATAAATAAAGACATAGGGAATTTGCAGACTTTGGATCCATCCCAGTTTGGCTTTGTCAAAGGCAGATCATGCCTTCTAAACTTGGTTGACTTTTTGAAACAGTCACCAAAGCCATTGATGAGGAAAGGCAGTCCATACAGCCTACCTCGATCTGGCGAAGGCCTTGATACAATACCCCACTCGGGTATCATTGAAAAACTCATCAGCTTAAATGTTAACCCATACATCACAAGATGGGTTGCAAACTGGCTGAGTGACAGAACCCACAGGGTCAGAGTTGCTGGCGCCATGTCAGACTCAAAGCCTGTCACAAGTGGTGTACCACAGGGCTCAGTCCTGGGCCCACTCTTGTTTGGCATCTACTTTTCCAGTACAAGCAAACACAGGAGGGTTATGGCTGACAAAGTTTGCAGATGACTGCAAACTGGGTGCCATAGTAGAAAACACATCTGACACAGATATCCTTCAGAAGGGTCTCACAGAAACGGATAACTGGTGCCAGAGCCATGGCCTAAAGTTAAATGCCAAAAAATGCATAGTCATACCCATTGGGAAAAACAAGGTTACCCCTAGCTACCAAATAGGTGGCAATCCACTGAGCACAGAAGAAGTTATCAGGGACCTGGGGACCCAGGTTGATAGTAGTCTGTCATTCGACACCCATGTAGCTAAAGTAGTTAGGAAGACCTTCTACATTGCCCACCTTATCATGAAGAGATTCTCATCTAGATCAAGGGAGGTCATAGTCTCCCTATACTCATCACTCATCAGACCAATGATTGAGTACAATGCCCCATTCGAATGTATCTGACCCGACACTTGCAGCAGCTGGAGAGGCCACAAAGTTCCTCACCAAAAGGATAAAGGGTCTCAAACATCTGTCCTATGCTGCCCGACTGAAAGAACTGCAGCCAGCTGGCCTTGTTTGGCTAGGTTTCTTAGGCAAAAACCCGGGGGATCACTTCTGTGTTGCTGCTCGACAGTGGCACAGGAAAATAACTTTCTTGGGTGGTGTAAGCCAGGGAACCTTGTTGGCTAGGTTTACGTAGGCCTTTGGACCGATTGCCTAGTACCTACCTATGATGACTAAAGTCGCCAGAATGGGCATGGGTAGTTACCAGTGGTAAGTGAGTTGAGGACCTAACCTATGCCAGGGACCCATCATAACAGTGGAAGGAGTATATGTGCCCCTATTGGCCAGTGTGTCTGCACCATAAAGCCCAGCAGCCCTGAGTCAATAAGTTACTGGCCAGCCAGTGTCCAATTGCCCAGTCTGGGTTACCTGGGATAGCTCTGTTAAGTGAAAGCTGGACGTAAAACCAACCAACCTACCAAACATGAACTAAGAAGTGCTACACTCAATGTAGGTTCACTGACAGGACAGAGCTTGGAAGTGGATAACATGATGGTACAGAGGAGGATGGACATTCTATGTATCCAACAGACAAGATGGAAGGGCAGTGCAGCAAAGCCACTTGGCCTGGGATCAACAGTCTACTTACTCAGGAGGACGATGGGCTAGAAATGGTGTGGTAATTGTGAGAGACGGGCTTCATGAAGCACCAAGGGATGTCATCAGAACTAGTGATTGACTCATGGCAATCAGACTCCAGTGTAATGATACGGCAGTATTCATAATCTCAACCTATGCCCCACAGCAGGGTTGTGATAGGAAAAGAGTGCATTCATACAGCAGTTGCAGGACCTACTAGATAAAGCAGGACAACATGAATTAGTGTTGATAAAGTGACTTGAATGTACGTATTGGGACAGACAGAATAAGATATAAGGACTGTCTGGGTCCACATGGGTGGAGCGACAGGAATAAAGGAGAGGCCATTCTAGACTTCAGTCTGGCAAATGGCTTGATAGTAGTCAACATATGGTTCAGAAAAAGAGAGAGTCACGAGATCGCATACACGAGTGGGCAACAAGCTACTCAGGTAGATTTCCTCCTAGTAAGGAAAGGGCACTGGGGTAAAATCAGCGACTGCAAAGTCATTCCCAGTGAAACAGTTGATCCACAGCATAAACTACCAGTTGCCACAATCAAGTGCAAGCAGTGGTCAGAGAAGACTCTAAGTTCAACAAAGACCAGTCTGAAGACCTGGAAGTTGACTGGACAGAAAGTACAGCAGGTCAAGGAGTTACCCAGGGCTCTAGAACCTGAAGAAGAAGAGCAAATAAGTGAAGCTGAAGAAGAATGGCAGCACCAGAAAACAGCATGTGTAAGGACTACACAACAGATATGTGGAGTTGCTAGGTATGGAAGTTGGGTACATAAGGAAAGTTGGTGGTGGAATGCAGAAGTCCAGGAAGTCATCAAAAGAAAGAATGAGTTCAGGAAAAAGTGGAAGACAAAAGACAGACGAGGCTAGGAAGGAATACTTGCTGGCCAATAAAAAAGCTAAGAAAGGAATTGCAATAGCAAAGAATAGGGCATCTACCAGCTTCTGAAAAGTGACTCAGTAATTGGCACAAAAATGTTATCAGGTTGCAAGGCAAAGACAGAAAGATAAAGACAGTCAGACACCCTTCATAAATGATGCCAGCAACAACCTGCTCACACTAGTCCACAGGACATCAAAGGCATGTGGAAGGAGTACTTGCAGCAGCTTCTAAATGAAGAAAACCCCACAGAAGCTGTACTGCCCCAGACACAGCCTACAATGAGAGAAGAGAAGGAGTCCACCCTACAAGTAGCAAGAATTGCACTAAGGAAAATTAAGTCAGGGAAATACAGCAGATATTATAAAGATGCTGGGTGCGATATGGGGGTGACTACTGAGAGTTCTCATAGCAGTGTGGAGAGAAAGGTATATGCCAGATGACTGGAGAATAAGCATACTCGTGCCAGTGTATAGGATCAAATTGGACATTCACAACTGTGGGCAGTACAGAGGTATCAAACTTCTGTCAACATTGTATGAAAGTTTTGGAGAGGGTGATTGATAAACGGATACACAGAGTAGCAGAAAGTAAAATGGGAGATTCAGATTGGGATGCAGCACAACTGACCTATGTTTGCAGTGAGACAGACAGTTAAGAAGAAGCTAGAAATGAGGAAAGAGTCCAACTGGGCATTCCTAGACTTGGAGAAAGCATATGACAAAGTCCCAAGAAAGCTGATTTGGGCAGTATTGGGGTGGTTTGAAGTTCCAGAAACATTGGTAGAATTAGTGCAGGCTATGTACAAGGACCCAATGACTCAAGTACTAACAGTGCTTGCTCTATCAGAGTGGTTCCCAATGGGAGTAGGTGTACATCAAGGTTTATTTCTGAGCTAATTGCTGTTCAACAGGTCGGAGGGGACAGATCAACAAAGTTGCTGCATGCAGCCAATGTGGCATTATAGGCAGACTTTGAGTGAGAACTTCAGCAAAGGGTTGGGGAACTGAATGCAAAGCTGAAGGCATATGAAACTAAGTACAGACAAGACAGTGGTAATGGCAGCAAATTCGGGAAATCAGAAGAAGCTGAAAATTGAGATAGAAGGGAAGACAATGGAACCGGTTAACAGCTTCAAGTATCTGAGAGGGGTAGTTGAGGAGAAGGGAAGTCTGAATCAAGAGATCAAAGCTAGAATCACAGAGCCTAGCAAAGATTGTCAATGTAGTTTATGACAGAAAAATGCCAAAGAAACTGAAAAGTTAGGTTTACATAACAGTGGTGTGACCAGTACTACTGTATGGTACAGATACCTGGGCAGTAAAGTCAGAGCAGATGAGAAAGCTAGAGATGATGGAAATCAAGTGCCTGAGATGGGTGGTAGGATGCACACTGTGGGACAGATGAAGAAATAATGATATAAGAGCAAAAGCTAAAGTAGCTCCAATTGCAGAAAAGATCAAACAGAACAGATTATGGTGGTTTGGGCACCTGTGCATAAGACAGTCTAGTGTGGAAGATTTGGGACAGACAGGAAGAAGGAGAGAGGAAACAAGGGCATCCAGCAAAGAGGCAGATGGACTGTGTGTGAGAGAAGATCTGCAACAGTCAGGCATGAGTGTATCCCAGAGACTACTCTGTCTATGGAACAGGCTCCCCACCCATGTGAAGCAGAGTTCCTCCCTAACCAAATCAAGTGCAAACAATTGGATGGGAAACCAGAAATTCATCCCTGGTTTGACACCTGTGTCTCTAATGCAAACAGGTAACCTGTAAATGGTTCATCTCCCAGGGCCATGCTTACACTTATCAAAGATATCAGAACTTGTCAGATATTTGGGATGCATGGCTAGGCTTAAAGGCCCTTGTGGTAGTTAGCCTAGTAAATGCCTATAAGAAGGCAGGAGTGTAGCATTGAACTGAGAGAGATGGTGACAGTTAACACAACATCCTGACCCCCATGTAGAAAAAATGGGATGATGATGATACTTGTACAATTACTCTGTTTAAGCATAGTAGTAGGATATCTGTAACAAATTTTAGCTTTAGTAATTCCCTTTCAAGATTCCCCAGACTATCAACAAGGAAAGGGGAAATCCAGTAGCCTGTCAGATGGAATTTTTTTTTCTGGAGGTTTAATGAAAACAGTTCAGGAAAGGCTTTTCATGATTTAGAAGATTCAAGATATGATCACTTAGTTCCAGTTTGTTGCCAAATAGCACTGCCTGTCCGTAAAGATATTTTTTACACTCTTGGACTACACATCTGCTAGTTCAAAAGGTCATATTACATATGAATGAGAAAAATATTTTTACCCTCAGGAAAACCAGGCCACAGATTCTGGAAAGGCACCTTCCCTGGATTCCACTGCCAGTAAGGGAAGTCTCCCGATAAGTGACAAACACACAGAAAAATGCAGGACAGACATTTTCTCCTCCCTTATTTTACTCAACTTACAGCAATTAATGCTTTGGGGAAGAGGCATTAATGAGTAAACACACGTGGCAGGACTAACCAGAGTGAGTGGTCACTGGCTTAACTAACCATGCTCATCTGTTTGAAAATATGAAGGCAGTAGAATTATTTATAATGTATTCATTATCCGCCTGAGTCAAGGAGTTCAGCATAAAGAGGCAATACTACTGCATTGAGATACATATGCAGAAGGAAGCTCATTTTTTGAGACAGCCTTGACAAAAACAGACATTTTATGTAGTAGAATTTGTCAAGAATTTTAATAACTACAGTAAGCGATGTTTACTGAGTTATCTCTAGAGGATCCATTTGCTGCCCCATCAGTGGGAAGCATTCCTAACTAAAGCAAGATGTTATTGCTCAAAACTAGGAATGAGGACTTTTGTATGCTTAGTATCCAATTCTTCATATGAAGGCAAATAATACAAAAAAATGATTGGAGTAGATCTGTCTTGGTTGAAACATTGGTGGTTTGTTTCCTTTATTTAGGAGGGTGCTTACATGCACCTTTCTTTCCAACAGAGCGCACGATTATTCAACAGAATGGTTGAGTTTTACTTCCCTCAATTAAAATCCACTTTCACTCTCCAAACAGGAAGACACAGAAATCAACAATTAAAGTCCCCAGATTTTTTGAAGATCCAAATGACTTACTTTTTTCAATATTGAAGAAAAAACTATGGTAAGTAAAATATGTCTAACAAAAAGTGCATATTGAGGGAACTAAGTTCCCAAATGTGGTACTCTCCTGAAAGATAGGTTTATTCTAAATCAAATACACCAGAGCAGAAGGAAATGTAAACTAAAACCATCCATGGAATCACTATCTTACCCCACAGTAACTCAGCAAGATGGCCAACAGGGAGCTATAAACTCCTTTTTAGATAGAAAGGACCCATATCCTAAACAGCATATGAGTATCAATACAATGAAAAATGGTCCTAAAGGCCAGGGGTAGTCACTGCAGACTATAAAAAGGGAGTAACTAGTGATGATATAGTTAGTAGGCAAGTTGTGAACTTTTGTCCTCTAAAGACTGAAGAGCATTCACTTAAGGAGATCTATACACAGGAAGCTGCAATAATCTAGGAGGAGCCAGGCAGGGAGAAGGAGGAGGAGTGACTAGGGCATAATCCATTCACTTCTCTAAGGAGAGGAGGAGTTTGTGTGTACTTGGGGGCATACTAGGTGGTGTGATCTCCCTGATGGAGACTGGAGAGACCACTACTCATGCTTTGGTGGGAGGGAAATGCCCCTTGTCAACATGAGGGTGCATCATCAGCAGAATAACCATCACAAGGGGATTGAAGATGGGTGTATGTACTGCAACAGTGAGCTATCTGAATGCCCACCTTTATGGTTAGTTAACAACATAGCTGTAGTATGTTACTCATAAGATCACTGTTTGATGATCAATGTGAGCCTGATCAACTACTGGTCTGGTGTGACAACAATCATCTAGCACTGAATGTCAGCAAGACAAAGAAGTTGATTGTTGATTTCAGAAGATCTCAAGTACCACACAAATCTCTAGTGATGACAGGGATGGCAGTGGAAAGGGTCAAGAGTACAAAGTTCTTGGGTGTTCATATCATGGAGAACTTATCCTGGTCAGTCCATGTATCCACCACAGTTGAAAAAGCTCAACAACGCTAGCAATTTCTAAGGAAACTTAGGAAGGCAAAATTACCAAGCTCCATACTTCAGATCTTTTATGTGGGCACCATTGAAAGTGTCTTGACCAACAGCATTACAGTCTGGTATGGGAGCTGTAACAATCAGGATCAGAGGGCTCTCAAGAGAGTTGCAAGGTTGACAGAAAGAATCATTAACACCTCCCTTACACCTCTGGAAGATCTACACAAATGCAGGTGCATCAACAGGGCCTAAAAGATTTCCAGCGATCCAATGCATCCTGCCAATGGTCTGTACACTCACCCTTCATCAGGCAGGAGATACAGAAGCCTGCATTGCATGACCACCGGACTAAATAACAGTTTATTTCCACTCTCCATTAGACTGTTGAACACTTGGAAAAAATGAACCGAGTTTGTCAAAACACCTAACCACTTCTGTTACATAACTAGCCTATTCAGTGGCTTATTTTTATGGATGTGCAATAACTAAGTGCAATACTAAGGTAGCTCACCTAAGTGCAATATACAAACTCTGCAATAATTCAGTCAAATCATAGATATGCTGCTATTGTTTCAATTTTACTTTGACAATATTACCTTCATATTGTTCCTTGTCTCCTGTTCTGGGATGGGTTTGGGTCGCTGCTGTACTACTTTACTTACTAAATGCTATTTATTAAATTTCTACTGTGATATTTTATTAATTTTTCTCTGTCTATATGTGCAACTGTTTTCTGCATTGAGAACAAAGCACTGTAATTTTGTTCAGCTACACTGCTGTGTAGTTCTGAATGGCAATAAAGGTTTCTTTGCCTTTGACTGTTAACAGTATTCTTAACAAATGGGATTCACATTAACTTCAAGAATTATGGGAAGAGGGAGTTGAACCAGAGTCCAGGATGCTCTGTAGTTTAGCTCTGACAAATCCAGTTCCGTCTCTGGAGAAGGCATCTAATGCTTGATAAATGTGCAGAGGACCAAGTATTTACTTCTAAGATACAGCTACTATCCACATCTTTCAAAAATGCTGTTGAAGTAGCCACTGCCCTAGAAGAGTGAGCCTTTATAGTTTCTGGAAGGTCCTTGACTATGACTAGACTAACAACTAAACAGAAAGAGAAAAACATTTAGAAATAGTTTGACACACACTGTCCCTTTTTTTCCTCATCAGAAGAGAGAAAAATTGATTGTTCTTTCAAAAGTTTTTTGTCTTTCCAGGTAAAATTCAATTCCTGTATACACCTAAGCAAGTAAACGTTTTATCTCACTTACTTTGTGGATAAGGATAGAAGACAGGGAGCTGAATGGTTTGGTTACGGGTAAATTCACAGCCTACTTTTGACATAAAGGAAGGGTTAATTCTCAGATCCACACTGTCCTTGTTAAATACCTGGAAAGGTTAAATACACCCGTGGGCCAGTAATTCAGATACCCTTCTCGTAGAATTTAAAGCTACCAACAAAACAGTCTTCCAGGTTAAGAATTTAATGACCAGCTGGTTCAAATGGATCTTGAGTTCACTTTAATAAAACATAACTTAAATCCTATGGAGGAGCCATCTTTTTTTCTTTGATAGTCTAAAAAAGCAGTAAAACAGAATATGATAAAGCAGGATCTGGTGGCAAACCAGCAGAGATGGCCAAGCTGTACCTTTACTGAAGTGTATACTAAGCCAGAGTTAAGCAGTTACAGGCAATGTGGGACCAGGGCAGCCTCTGCTCAAGTTCAGTCCTGCCCTTTGCTTTGGCCCCAAAAAGAAAATAATTTTCATTTATATAAATATTTCCTAATAGCAGATTTTCTTGCCTCCTTAAATACCTGTAGCACAGCCTCAGGATAAAAGTGCCTAAAATAAATCAAAAACCTATTATCTCAACTGTTAAGATTAATGGCTAGAAGCTTTGGAAGTATCAGTGATCTCTCGTCCTGGGTGAGCAGGCCTGCCTTACAAAGTAGTTTCTGGTAGCTGTATTTCGCTAGTGGCATTACAAGGAAGAACCAGTGTTGCATGTCCCAAATAGTGGTGACCAACAGCATTTTGGAATGTATTTCCTTATCTTGAGGACAACTTTGGAAGTGAGAGAAAAGGAGGAAAAGGCATACAGAAACATCCCTGTCTAGGGAAATGAAAAATCAGCTGTTTTCAAGGCTTTTTTTTTGTTTTTGTTTGTTGTATTTGGAGGCAAACAGATCTACCTGAGGGATACTTTACTGGGAGACTATTTGTGTGAAGACCTTTCAGTGAAGCATCCACTCTTGAGGATCTGTTATGTGTCTGCTACTGTTTACTGCTCTGAAGGAGCAGTAAACAGAGAAAAGAGAAAAAGGTTGTGTTAAAAGCCTAAGTCCCTAGGCGATTCATGGTCAGTCTGTAAATAGGGTAATACCTTGTCCTCTGTATGTACCACATCACAGTAGTGTTGTCCGTCAGTGCAGAGAGGATTTTCTAACCATTTTTAGGATGCTTAGTACCCAAGATTCTGTTGTAATATATTCTGACAGATTTCAATGTAGGAAGGGAAAGTGACAGCTTTCCTGCATTATTTATTTGTTTTTTTTTTTTTTGCTGTAGGCCAGATGTGGATAGGGGAGGAGAGATTTTTTTCCAAGGACTGTCAGAAATTGTTTCTTTGACAACTTGATATTTCTTTTTAATTTGACTCTTTCTACATTTTTATGTCCGGATTTAGATAGTTTATGGAAGAAAATATCCTGAATTAACTGGATAATTCCTTTGAAGCTTAAAACAAGGAAGAGTTAACACTTTACATAGATGTCCTTCTCTCATCTAGAACACTTTTGCAGGATTATCTAAGGGTGCATTTAATACTTGCTGCTTAACATATTCTGGAAGAGGCTATATTCTTAATCAATTATGCCTCTTTAGAGCAGTATCAGTGGTAGCTGCTCTTGCAGTAGCGTATACATCATTGTATCTACATTTATTTGTGTGCTTAACTATCTGTGAGGCAGAATTAAGCATGTCCAGGAGGCTAGATTTATAATCAGAATTAGGAATCCTAGCAATAGTTTGCCTCATATTATTCAAAATGTCCAGAAGGTATATTGTCAAGTGAGTTTAACAGTTAATGGTTCTGAAAGATAAGGTGGTTGATCCGAGGAATAGGAGTCACCTCCTTAGGAGTACAAAATGAAGAAGAAGGTGGCTGTCTAATCTAAACAGCCTGAAGGGACTTGAAAAGCCATCGTGCAAAGTTAAAAGTCAGCCCTTTTCATTGGATTGCTGACTGGAAAAAGGAGCGCAGAAATAAGATTTGTTTTCACAGCACACTTAAGAAAAGCCAGAATTATGATCCTAGGAGGAAGTGAAAGGCCTAACCTCCATTAAACAGCCCTGTATATCCTTGCAAACAAGGAGGTATTGAATCTCTCCCTTAACCTCAGTTAAAGATAGCCTAGGTTCTCCCTTCCTGGCTAACTCAATTGGTTTTATTGGACATGCTGGGATCCTTAGACATAATGGCCTCAAAAGGTGTCTCATTAAATGGTCAGTGAGAAACATTTTCCCTTGGGCTGCAAAGTCACCTTGGCAGAACTGCCAATTTCAGACTGAGAGAAGTAGATGTCTAGTTATTGCAAGCAGCTTTTCATTAGATTTTTACTTATTTTTCAACTGAGGGGGAATATAGAAGGACAAAGTGGATGATGTCATCACAATACAATGTAACATCTGAAGTTGCCTGATTTCAAGACAAGTCACAAGCAAGAAGAAACCACTCCTCTTATGGTAGATAGGCTACCTAGTGCTTACCATTCCCACTGATAAGCTAGAAGGCTTCCCTCCAACACAGAAAGGTCTGGGGGGCTCAGAAACTTACAAAACAGTCCTGGATACAGCAAATCTGTATTTGAGCTAGACTAGTTACAGGAAAGGCGGTAAAGCACATAACTTTTTTTTTTTTTTTTGCAAAATAGCCTATCTACCACAAGAGGAGTGGATTCTGGTCCAGAAATTGTAGTTTATTGGCCGTTTGGGCATTTTTTCCATCCCTTTCAACTTTCTGGTTTAAAGGCCTGTGTTTGCTCACCGTGCAGTGGCGGTCAGCTGAGGTAAACTATTACCGGTCCCAGAAAGCCTGCTCTTCAATTTTCCCCTTAGAACGTGCTTGTTCTTTTACTTCTTGCACTTCAATCAGCGTAACTGGCTAGCACTTTAACAGGCTTTTGTAGCATTTATTGTAGCACACTTAGATGCTATCAGCACTAGCTGTTTCTACGCAGTAACAGCACCAGTACTTATTAGTTATGATGTAGGGCAATTTCCTGGGCTTTCACCTGCTAACTTGGTGCACTTGGGCATTCTAGGACAGTGAGGCAACTGTCTAATGTACACAGACAACCCTCTCCTCTTACCTCCCAACACTCATACTTGTGAGAAATGCAGTTATATCACCAAACTGGAGGCAGTGCACGCTCCAACCAAGACCGGACTAGCTGGTCAAGCGGAGAAGGTCAACACCTGCAACTCACTATATAGAACACACAGCCCTCCAAAACACCAATCATCACAACCCCCACATAGAAACACAAACCATACACCCACCTTCGCAGAGGCTCTTAATAAAAATGTACCCAAATAGAGACCCCGAGACAGAAATGCACTCGACCACAACAACACAACACCAACCCCAGAACAAATGGCTCACCACCACAGTGTGCCCCTCAACCCAAGCCCTTAAGGCAAAACACTTTGTCCAATGTACTAATCATAGGAGACTCAATTGTGAGGCACACTGATGTCCCACTCAGTAGGTTGAACAAGGAGAAGGTGACAGTCATTTGTATATCAGGTGCCAGGATCTGCCACACAACACATTCACTCAGGTCACTCCACAAGTACAAACATGACTCAGTCATTGTCCAAGTGGGTGTGAATGACCCGAGATGTACCTCCCTGGACTACATGAAGAGAGATGTGATGGAACTCTCGGATTATTTGGCCCAGGCAGGTATGACCCTAGCCCTGAGCAGTATTCTACCATCACCCAGAATGATACCACAGTATGAGCAGAAAATGATTGACTTCAACAACTGGCTAAGTTTCTGGCATCATTCTAAGGGGATCCAGTATCTGTCTGCCTGGGACAACATGATCGACAGACCTCGATGTTTTGTGAGAGACGGCTTGCATCTGTCACCCCTGTGATTCTGGGTACTGGCTAAGGCTCTTGCCAGTGTTCCAAAGACCAAAATTCCACTGTAACAGCTACAAACAAATACAGTCTGAGGGTCATGCTGCTCATTGCTAGACGTCTAAATCTCAAGATGCACGTGCTTGAAGCTCTCCTCAAAATGGAGAATGCCAACATCTGTGCTGTAACGGAGACCTGGTTTAAAGAGACAGAAAGCACCCCTGCTCTTCCAGGCTACAACCCATTCTATATCTTTTGGCCCCAGAACATGGCTGGAATCTCCAAAGGTGGTGGTGTCTCCGTATTCTTAATGGATACACACACCTCTAGACTGGTAGCCCAGCACAATGCATCCCAGATACTTCATGTACAACTAACACTGGGTAAGACAGCAATACAAGTCATAGCCTGCTACAGAACCCCAGCATGTCCCTAGACTCTCACTCCAAGTTCCTAAGCACCCTGGAATAGTACAGTTTTGTACCTACCATAAATGTAGATGTTCGAGTGCTAATACAGCTGCAGTCATAACAGACAGGTTCTCCTGCCATCAGGCGGGTCCTCGGTCGGCCGAATTCCAAAGTCTAGGTCCGGCGTCGGTTGTCGTCGCTGCTTCCCTGATGTCAGTGCAACAGGGGTATAAAGGAACCAGCCAACGCCATTTTCTTCAGTTTTTCTTGCCCTAGATGTCAGGTGCCCCCAGAAGGAAGCCAATACATAAATTTGTGTAATAAAGCAATGCAATATAATCAAAATACAGTAGTTGCAAGCAAATACACCATAAATGAATACCCCTATCAGGTTGTATGAGGAGGTGTTAGCCAATAGGCCTGTCCCAAGAGGGGAAGGAGGGAGGGAAACTTGGACTGCAGCTGTATTAGCACACGAACATCTACATTTATGGTAGGTACAAAACTGTACTATGTTCATCGTGCATACAGCTGCAGTCATAACAGATGGGTAGAATCCCAAAGCTAAGAAGGGGTGGTGGGCACTAGGTGGAACTAGGAGGAGCCAGGATGCCCTGCAAGACTGCAGTGGCAAAGCCTGCTCTAGTTTTGGAGTATAATGGTAGGTGGTAGTGCTTGGAAAATGTATGCACAGAACTCCAAGTGGCTGTTTCCAAAATATCTTTGGTAGGAACTCCTCTGAGGAAAGCTGCAGAGGTAGCTGTGGTCCTTGTGGAGTGAGATCTGATGCCTGTAGGTACAGTTTTGCCATGAAAAGAATAGCAAAAGCGTATGCAGTGTGCTATCCATTTTGAGATTGTCTGTTTGGAAATTGGCTTTCCTTGAGCTCCTGTAGCATTGGACACAAAGAGCTGTTCTGATTTTCTGAAAGGCTTTGTTCTGTCCAAATAATAACGCAGTTGTCTGTGGATGTCCAAGAAATGTAGTAATCTCTCCCCTTTGTTTTGAGGATTAGGATAAAAGGTAGGTAAGTGTATGGCCTGATTCAAAGCTACCCTGGATACCACTTTTGGCATAAAGGACGGATTGGTTCGTAAGGAAACTCTGTCCTGATGGAAGATGATAAAAGGCTGCACAGCCATGAGAGCTTGTAGTTCTGAAACTCTACGAGCTGAGGTAATAGCCAGAAGGAAAGCGGTTTTCCAGGACAAATATTGCAAATCTGATGAGGCAGCTGGCTCAAAGGGAGGCAAGGTCAGTTTTTCCAGAATGAAATTGAGATCCCAAGCAAGTATTGGTTGTTTCCTTGGAGGTTTTATATTCTTAGCCCCACTGAGGAACTGTCTTAAGAGAGGGTGAGAGAATAAGGGTGGATCAGTGTTGTATTCTGCAGAAATGGCTGAGGCATGGATTTTGATGGAGGATAATGAAAGTCCACTGCTTAGCAGCTCAGCTAGATACTGTAGTATTTGAGGTAGATTCAGTTTTCCAGGATCCTGGCCCTTTTTCTCATTCCAGACACAAAACCGTTTCCATTTTGCGGAGTAAGCTTTTCTAGTTGATGGCCTTCTGGCCTCCAAAATGACATCCTGCACCTCCTTGGAGAGTAGGGTCTGCTGTGATGCTAAGGAATCTTTCATGAGGCTAGATTGAGTGTTTTGAGCTGGCTGTGAAGAGTTTTGAAGCTGTGCTGAGTCAGGAGAAGAGGCATTAGCGGCAGGGTCCATGGTGGGGAATGCGTCAGGCTCCTCAGGAGTGGGTACCAGTGTTGTCTTGGCCAGTCTGGAGCAATGAGAATCATCTTTGGTCTGTCTGCTCTGTCTTTCAATAGAACTTTGGGCAGCAGAGGAAGAGGTGGGAAGGCATAAACTGTCATTGATTTCCAACTGAAAGAGAGCGCGTCCACTCTCCAGGCCTTTAGATGGAAAATCCTTGAGCAGAATTTTGTCAATTGGTGATTTTTGTGGGAAGCAAAGAGATCTATGTCTGGCCTTCCCCATGCTTGGATTATCTCTGTAAAAACTTTTGGATGCAACTTCCATTCGTGTGGATCTGTCATATTTCTGCTTAGGTTGTCGGCCAGCGTGTTTTCCTTGCCTGGCAAGTACTGTGCTTGTAGTTCGATTTGTAAGTCCATGGCCATGTTCCAAAGTGACATGGCCAGTCTGCATAGGGGGTATGAATGTGTTCCTCCCTGTTTGTTTATGTACCACAAAAGTGTGGTGTTATCAATAGTTGACCTGGTTGCAGAAGGTCTTTGAAAGCTATAATAGCATTTATTACTGCTAGCATTTCCTTTTGATTGATGTGAAGGTGCTTTTCTTTTTGGGACCATTTGCCCTGAATGCACCGATCTGTCATGTGCGCCCCCCCAGGCGTAGTCCGAGGCGTCTGTTGTGATGACTTGATTTGCTCGAGGCTTGCTGAATGGAAGACCTGTGTTTGTTTGGCATGCTTGAGCCCACCACAGAAATTCCTTTTGAAGACATGGAATTAGTGGTATTATTGTTTCCAAACTGTGGCTGTGTTGAGACCATAGGTTTTTCAGGTACCATTGAAGTTTCCTCATATGCAGCTTTGCACATGGGATTAGTAAGATGCAAGATGCCATGAATCTCAGAGCCTGCAGGATTTTCCTTGCAGTCAGCCTGGTGCAATTTGCTAGTGCTCTGAAGTATTGAGTTAGTTGCCCCTGCTTCTCTGGCGTGAGGTAGGCCATCTGGGTGTTTGTGTCCAAGTTGGCACCCAGGAAAATTATTTTCCGAGAGGGTATTAGTCTTGATTTCTTTTTGTTGACTGTGTATCCCAGAGAGTTCAACAACATTATTACATAAGCCAGGTGTTTCAGAAGAATGTGCTTGCTGTCCGCTTGGATCAGGCAGTCGTCCAAATAGGGGTATATTTGTATCCCTTGAAGTCTGCAGTAGGCAATTACTGATGCCAGGCATTTCGTGAATACTCTGGGCGCAGTAGATAAGCCAAAGGGCAATGCAGAGAATTGATAATGGGTTGAACCTGCAAGAAATCTGAGGTATCTTCTGCAATTTTGTCTGATTGGGACATGCAGGTATGCCTCCCTTGAGGTCCAATGTTACCAGCCAAGACTCCTTGTCCAGCATGGGAAGAAGCTGCTGCGGAGTGAGCATCTTGAATTTTGGTACGAGTAGAAATGTGTTTAGGATGGATAGGTCCAAAATAGGTCTCCAATCTTTTCCCTTCCTTGGTACCAGGAATAGTCTGGAATAAAAACCTTGACCTTGTTCGTGCATAGGTACCTCTTGAATAGCTTTCATGTCTATGAGATCTGTAATTTGCCTTTGTGCCTCTGCCCTTTGATTGCATGGCAGGTTTGGCATGCCTCTCATTTTTGGAAGGGTGTGAAAATGGAATCTGTAGCCTCTGTTTATAATGTCCAGGATCCATTTGTCTTTTGTGACAATATGCCAGTTTTTTGAAAATAATGCCAGTTTTCCTCCTAAGGGTGCTGCCATTTGAGTCTTGCGTGGCATGCAAAGGGGAAAGTCATTGGGCTTGCTTTCTGAATGGTTGCGAGTTATCCTCACCACCTCTTTGTGTAGGAGCTTGCCATTGTCTGCCTCTAAACGATCCTTGGGATTGTCCTCTGCCCCTTGGGCACCTGTATCTACCTCTTTGGGGTCTGTCCGTGGCTGGAAAGGACCAATTTTTGGAAGGCAGATTTCTACTGAAACGTGGGGGTTGTACCTGTAGAAAATCTTTCACAGTTTGCATTGATTTAGCCTTTTCCTCCATTTTCCTTAATACCTCCTTAGCATTAGCACCAAATAATACATCCTTTTGTAGAGGGGCATCTAGTAATTTTGCTTTGACATGATCTGGCAAGGTTTGTTCCTTGAGCCAGGCATGTCTACGTATGACTGATCCTGTAACAGCAGCTCTACATGAGGCCTCTAGAGCATCAAAACCACATTGTAAAGTATGCTTACCCACTTGTTCTGCACTATGCATCAAATCCTGCAACTCCTTCAAGTCTGGTTGTTCAGGTTGTGACATTTTACTTTTCAATTGTGATAACAAAAACTGTTGGTATTTTAGCATATGGAACTGACAGTTTAATGCCCTCATGGTTAAGGTAGCCGAGGTATATACCTTTTCTCCCCACCTTTCTAAGGATCTGGAATCTCTCTCGGAAGGTAATGGATTTTTAGCAGTGGAGGCCTTAATTCCCTTGGGGCCCTGTGAGATGGTTTCTGGGTCAGCAGCATGGCTTTTGTATACAAATTGGTGTGAGTCAGGAACCCTGTAGTACCTGTCAGGCTTAACTGCGGCTGGAGGTAGAGAATCCGGGTTAAGGTAGGCCTCCGAGTAGACATCATCTAGGATGTCCAAGACCGGAGGTATAGCCAGAGGCCTGCGCTGAGGTAGCAAGAGAAATTCCCTTGGTCTTTTCTTGGAATCTGAATAATCTTGGCCTTCCCAGTGGAAGTGTTCCCTTAAGGTATGCAAAGTTTCCCCAAATGAGTAATCATCTGGGGGGGGGGGGGATACAGAAGGAATGGACTCCTCTGCATCAGAGTCTTCAAAAGGGGAGTAAGAATGTTCCTGATCATCAGAGTGCTCTGAAATAATGGAGCCCTGATCAGAGGAGGGGGATTCTTCCTCCACTCTGGGCCTCTTGTCCGGAGGGGGTTGAGAACCCCTGATAAGAGTAATTAAATCCTCAGCCATTTTAAGCATCTGTTTTTTAGGCATGGGGCCTGGAGATGGGCCCTGTGTAGTTTGTCTCTTAGAATGCATGGCTGCTTTAGACTTAGTGAAAGCCTTGATGGAAAAAGAAGAGGAAGGTCTGAAGACACCTTGAGAGGAGGTAGACCTGTCCACATTTTGAGATTCAACGCCAAGAGTGGCTTCGGTATCTGTAGTCGGGGTATGGGCCGAGGAGCCTGCGACCTCGGGCACAGGAGACACAGGAGACACTGCCAATGAAGTGTCATCGGTAGCCAGGGGCTGCGTAGGCGCCTCGCTGAGAACCGGACCATGTGCAGTCGGCTTTGGCGTGGTGTCTGTAGAGGCCATGGACCTCGTGTGTCGGTCCTTATCTTTGCGTTTTTTAGACAAAACTGGAGTCGGAGTATCCGACGACATAATATAGTTAAATGTTTTGCCAAAATAATGCTGAGCGAAATACGCCCGATGCTTAATGGTGCGTTTGTTGAATGTAGCACAAAAGCGACAGACCGAGACGTCGTGGTTTGGGCCTAAACAAGGAATACAGAGGGAATGGAAATCCTTATGCGGTATGTGCTTCCCACATGAAATACAATTATTAACGTTGTCTGACATCGGTCTGAGGCAAGAAATGTTTCCCCAACGGGGTACTTAGCTTTCAAGAAGACTTCCATTTCAAGATTTTCATAATTTCAGGAGCTGGCCGACCGGCACTTGCGAACTGCTTCTGCTTCGGGCACTGCGCGGCAAGAAAGACTGAAGAAAATGGCGTCAGCTGGTTCCTTTATACCCCTGTCGCGCTGACGTCAGGGAAGAAGCGACGACAACTGACGCCGGACCTAGACTTTGGAATTCGGCCGACCGAGGACCCGCCTGACGGCAAGAGAACCCATCTGTTATGACTGCAGCTGTATGCACGATGAACATCTATCAAGGTCCAACCCAATATTCTCATACCGGATGACTTCAATTACTCTTCCATCAACTGGGAAAACTATTCAAGTACCAATGTACAGGCCCAACACTTTCTGGAATTTATCAGTTCCAATGCCCTGGACCAGCTCATTCTGACCCCCACTAGAGGAAGCAACATCCATGACCTGGTTATCACCAACATGGGAGACCATTGCTCCACACCTATAGTCAATTCCTCAGTGGTTAAATCTGAACACAAACCGATCACCATGGAAATCTCCATCTCACCTACATCCCAGCTAAGGTGACCATCCTGAAAAACTTCTCTAAAGCCAACTTTAGGCTCCTAAAAACAGAGGTGGCTAACTTCTTGGCACCCATGTCAATGGAAAATAGCTGCATGACTGCCGAATCATACACCAATGCATTGTATGAGCATGGACACAAATGCATGGACCTTGCCATACCAAATAGAACTAAGATGCTCTCCTCCAAAAAAAGGAAGCCAATCTGGTGGTCCCCAGCCATGAATAAACTCTACAACAGAAGGAAGAAACTGTTGCAGAAAAAAATGAAGTCACAAGACTGGAAAACCTCCTTTATCAGTCTCAATAAAAAGCTAAGAACCCTTATCAAATCCTGTAAAGCCAGCCATGAAGGCAGAATTGTGGCTGACTCCAAAAACAACCACAAAGCCTTCTATAGCTATATCAAAAACCTCAAAGGCAATACTCAGATTTTCTCTGAGTTATTGCACAATGGCACCTCCTATACTGTGCCAACAGATATAGCCAACATACTAGCCGATAGATTCAGTGCCAACTTTACTCATCCCCCCAAGAGCCCTATCACAATACCAGAAGAAAGCCTGGTACCCACCATTTCTGTGGCACAGGTAAAAGTTGCATAGTGGAAAGCCAAGAATACAGCATCCATGGGGCCTGATAATATCCCTGGCTGCGTCCTACATGAGCTACAAAACTAAATGGTACCACATCTGTGTGCCCTGTTCAATCACAGCCTTACCTAAGGCTATGTCCCTAATGAAAGGTGCACTGCTACAGTCATCCCACTCCATAAAGAGGGAGCAACTACAGACACTGGGAACTATTGCCCCATTAGCCGGACGAGTCTGGTATGCAAAGCTATGAAGCACATCATCATGGATCTGCTTAAAGATATAGGCAATTTCCAAACTCTTGACCCCACACAGTTTGGCTTTGTCAAGGGAAGATCCTGCCTGCTGAACCTGGTTGACTTCTTGGAGGCAGTCACCAAGGCTGTAGATGAGGGCAAGGCAGTTCATACAGCCTACTTCGACCTGGCCAAGGCCTTTGATACCATTCCCCACTCAGGTATCATTGATAAACTCGCCAAACTAGGCATCAATCCTTACATCACTAGGTGGGTTGCAAATTGGCTCACAGGCAGGACCCACAGAGTGAAAGTTGCGGATTCCAAGTCAGACTGTTGACCAGTCATGAGTGGAGTCCCACAAGGCTCAGTCCTGGGCCCTTTCCAGTTTGGCATCTACTTCTCAGAAGTCCAAGCCAACACAGAAGGACTTTGGCTGACCAAGTTCACTGATGACTGTGAGCTAGGAGTCATTATCAACTACCCAAGTGATGCAGACATCCTACAAAAGGGCCTCTCTGAGACCAATGACTGGTGTCAGAACCATGGCCTGAAGCTTAACACCAAAAAATGCATCATCCCTTTGGAAAAAATTCAGTTCCTATGAATTACCATGTTGATGGGATCCCACTGAAGGGGCCAAAAGAGATCTGGGCACCCAGGTCGACAGCCACCTCACTTTCGACCACCACATTGCCACTGTCGTCAGAAAATCCTTCTATGTGGCACATCTTATAACCAAAGGTTTCGCATCCAGGAAGAAAGAGGTCATCATCCCTCTCTACTCATCTCTCATTAGACCAGTCATTGAATATAATGTCCCATTTTCCATGTACCTGACCAGATACCTACAACAGCTGAAGAGGCCACAAAAGTACCTTACAAAAAGGATCCTAGGCCTTAAACACATGTCCTACATGGACAGACCCAAGAAATTTCAGCTGTTCTCAGTCTCTAATCATCTACTTAGAGGTGATCTCTTCTTGACTTACAAAAGCCATGTCTGACCCAGCCCTACTTGAAATGCTACACCTAAAGAAATCCCAATCCCCCTGTGGCACATGCTCCAGAGATCATTACCACAATTAACAGAACATGCTGGAGAGACAGGTTCATCTCCCAAATACTACCCATACTCTGGAATAAGTGCCCCATTCATGTCAAGCAGAGCACCTCACTGGCCCTCTTCAAGAGGGATCTTGACGAGTGGATGGGCAACAGAAAATTCACTCCAGGGACCATTGCAGTTGCCCTATTGGATAGACGCACTGTGAGCTAACATCGGGTGGCACGGTGCCTGGGCAATTTTTTTAGGGCTAGGCTTGTAAAGGCTTCAGGGTCATTAGCCTAGTACACACCTATGAACCTATGTGCAACCTGCTTCAGATTGTTTTAGGGGCAAATGCCTGACAGGATAAAGTATTGCATCATATTCATCCCCTAGTCAGAACACCAAGTGGAAATCCTTGTAAGGAATCTGATACCCAAAGTCACACTTTTTCTTTTTTTCCTAACAAACATAAGAAAAAAATTCTCGTAATAAAAGTTACTGAAAATAGGAAGGGTCCCCATGGGATACTTATCTGTCAGACGCTCAGTGCTGAACCCAAACAAAAGGGATGACTAGATACCACACTGACAAAGTGCGTATATGCAGACTAGTCGCATGAAGTTCAACATTATGGCGCATCCATGTGCCCCTCCTATACTAACACATCTGCTCAAGTTGGGGGGGTACAGCGCAGGAGGAGCCTGGCTGGATGTACTGGTATCCTGGTGGATAAGTCCTTGTGAGGAATACTGCAATAGTGATCTTATGAGCAACATAAAGGCAGTGCCACAGCCAGCTGTAGGATAGCCATACCTTGCTAAATGATCAGCCCAAGTGACTGACCTTTTTAATTGCCAGCAGAGGCAATATATTTATAAATTAAGAATCCATAAGCCAAAATTGTGTAATTATCATCAATTCCAATGGTAGTAAGCATAATTTGAGTGTCTCAACAATGGGTTCATGACCTATAGTAGCAAGAAAACCTTGACATTCCCTGTGGATAATACATGAAAATGGACTTGTAGTCTGTTCCTCTTCTCAAGGACTTAAAATGAGTCAGTCAGCCCACAAATAATCTGGTTAAGCAGATCAAACATGTCACCATCTGCAATGTCACCAGTGTGTAAACCAGGCATGTGGATGGGACAACTAGTTGGGGTAAAAAAATTAAAACAACTCATGGACAGCTCCATCTAAGCCAGTCATCCAAACCAAGCCTAATTGCTACCCCATCTGGCAATGTGGCTACAGCCAATCAGTATGGGAATGAATGGGAGAAACGGCAACAAAAGGATCTGACAGCCAAGACAAGGAGGGCCAAAGAAAAGAGAAAAAAAAACAAAGGGATCAAAAGCAGAAAGCAACACATCCCACACTCTTGCCCTGCTGTGACAGTGTACAATGGCAACCCTCTAAACAGAGACCAAAGTTAATATCCTGCTATGATTCTACAACAAAAATGGGGTCAAATCATTTAACAATTTAGATATTTACATACAGCATTAAGCATACAAATAAAAGTTATATACTCACCATTACTATGCATCTTTGTTGTCCATTTTAATTCTTCCTCAATGAATGGGTCTCAGATCCGATTTGACCGTTTTCTCAGGATTCTAGAATCTGACTCTCGAACTCCTCCCTTTACCAATAATGCCCCTGACCACTGCATTACCTCAGATCAAGTTTGCTGCTATTATACAACATTTCAAATATAAAACAATCATAAAATTGCAGAAAAGTGGAATAGTATCAGAACAAGGGCTCAAACAGGAACCATAGTTCCTAACAAAAACTTCATCAGGTCGCTCCCAAAGACATGGATAGGGGGAAGTGGGGAGTTGAGGAAGAAGGAAAATGGATAACACAGATGCATAGTTATTGTGAGTACATAACTAGAAGTTATGTACTTACCATAATGTTCCATTGCTTGTAGTCCATCTCGCCTATATTCTTGCTGGTTGGGTTCAGAGCCAATCCTTGGCTCTGACTCTGCCGAATACTAAAGCTCAAGAGCTTTCAGTGGCTTGAGGCTAATCCCTATCCCATGCTGCCCCAGGCTACATACCCAGATCTTGTTTGCAAGCCAGAAGCACCTTATCTTCTATATGTATATAACATATATACATAAAAATATATATACATATTTACAAATCACTATAATTCAGTCAAGAAAGAGGCTGAAAGTCATCATATCTCTGCAAGCAGATAATTTTGTCCACCAGTTCCTCAAGGAACAGATGGGGGAAGGAGGGTGGGAAGCAAGATTATAGGCGAGATGGACTACAAACATGGAATGTTATGGTAAATACATAACTTCTAGATGTTATGTAGTCTATCTCGCCGCAATTCTTGCTGGTTGGGACAGCGTCCCTAGCACCTAAACCCTAGGGTGGCTCAGGAAAAAAGACCTTTAAGTACCGTGGATCCAAAGGAAGCCTTGTTCCGGGAGGCCATGTCCACTTTGTGGTGAGAGATAAAAGTGTGAGCTTTCGCCCATGTAGCAACTGCACAAATCAAATCTAAGAGTAACCTAGCTTGAAAGGCAGATGAAGTTGAGACTGACCTAGTGGAGTGACCTTTTATCTTCCCTGGTAATTGTATGACATTCTTTTGGTATGAAAGGATGATACAATCTGTAGGCCATTTGGACAAGGTCACCTTAGAGACTGGTAATCCTGTCTTCTTATCAGAAAAGGAGACAAAATGTTGGTATGACTTTCTAATGTCTTTTGTTCTATGCAGGTAAAAACGCAACTGCCTGTGCACATCAAGATGGTGTAGTTTATATTCTGCCTTGTTGGTGTAATTGGGGAAAAAGACTGGCAATTCCATGGATTGGTTTCTGTTGCTTTCCGAACAAACTTTTGGGACGAAGGAGTGATTCATTCTGATAGTCCTTATGAAATACAATATAAGGCGGGCGTACTGAAAGAGCCTGCAGTTCTGAAACTTTTCTGGCCGATGTAATGGCAACAAGGAAGAGGGTTTTCCACAATAAATATTTCAGATCACAAGTAGAAGCAGGTTCATAGGGAGATGTAGTCAGAGAATTTAGAACCAAATTTAGATCCCAGGTTGTCATTGGTTCCTTAATCGGGGGCCTAAGTAGAAAGGTACCTTTGAGAAAGGCATTACATAATCTGTGAGACATAATGGGAACACCCATTTCACCTGTATGAAAATTGGAGATAGCAGCTAATAGTACCCTAATAGTAGCTGCCGCAGCGCCTTCTTCAAACAGATTTGAGAGAAACTCTAAAATTGCTGGAATAGGAGCGGTAAGAGGTTCAATAATTCGTTTAGCTGCCCAACATGAAAACCTCTTCCGTTTGTTAGAGTATAATTTCCTTATGGAGGGTTTATAGAAGAAGCTAGGATATGACTTACTGCAGGCATGAAAGAATAACACCTAGCTAGTTGTGGAATTGGAGCAGCCAAGCTGCCAACTTCAGGGTGTGGATGGATGGATGGAACTCTCCCGAAGTGTGGGTCAGAAGGTCCGGAATTGGATCCAGAATACAAAATTCCTCCAAGAGGTTGGTTTGTAGAAAGGGAAACCAAACCTGATGAGGCCAGTATGGAGCAA
This sequence comes from Protopterus annectens, assembly GCF_019279795.1. Taxonomy (NCBI): domain Eukaryota; kingdom Metazoa; phylum Chordata; order Ceratodontiformes; family Protopteridae; genus Protopterus; species Protopterus annectens. Next base: position 1,605,609,053 of record NC_056726.1, on the reverse strand, counting down.
TGAGGATCATCTTGCTTCTTGACCATTTGGCTTTCTGTAACACCTTTGGAATGAGTGGAAAGGGGGGGTGTAGAGTAATCCCGAGGGCCAATCATGAACCAGTGCATCCCTGGGTGGCTTCCCCTTTGGGGGAATTAGGGCAAAGTAGTTGATGAATCTGGTATTCTTGGGAGTGGCAAAAAGGTCGCAGCAAGGCTGGCCCCATCTGTGGAAGATCATCTCCGCAATCTATCTGTTCAAGGAGCACTCATGAGGTAACAGGAGAGTCCTGCTGAGTCTGTCCGCTATCACATTGGATTTCCCTGGGATGTGCGTTGCAGTTAGAAAGTGTTGAGAAGCAATCGCCCATTTCCAAACTCTTAATGCCTTTTGACATAGGGGGTAGGATTTGGTTCCTCCTTGTTTGTTTATATACCACACTACCGACATGTCTGTTTGAATTGCAATTGTTCCTAGAGGGAGAGAGTCCTGAAGTGCCTGCAATGCATAAAGAACCACTCATCTCTAAGATGTCGATATGCAGATGGTTCTCGTGGTCCTGCCCTAAACCTTGAACAGCCCTTCTCAGAAAATGACCCCCCCCCACACCTGATCTGGGTAGCATCTATGGTTAACATTGCCTTTGGTTGGGGAAACACAAAGTGATGGTCTAGATACAGCTGGTCTGTCTGAAGCCACCAAGTTAAATGTCTCTTGCAAGACTCCGTGATGTATATCAGATGTGAAAGAGGGAGATCTTGCATTGACCAGTGTGTGAATAAAAGCCATTGTAGGAGTCTCATGTGTAATCAGGCTAAGGGCACCAGCAGAATGGAAGCAGCCATGGTTCTCAGGGTCTGGAACACTTGTCTGGCCTGGGATTTCTTTGTTCAAAACTTTTACCTGTTGATGCAGGGAGTGGATTCAGTCTGAGGTGAGTCTTGCCATCATGTCTCGAGTTTAATTCTGCACCCTAGAAGACAATATGTTGTGACGGTAACAAGGCAGATTTTTCTTGATTTATAGTGATGCCCAGCTTGTTGCAGAGAAGAAGGGTTTCATCCCTGACCTGAGATAGTAGATGCCTGGTGGAAGCGGGGAGGAGCCAGTCATCCAGATATGGAAACACTTGGAATCCCTGATGTCTCAGGTGTGCCGTAACCACTGCCATACATTTGGTGAACACTCTATGGGCTGTAGTGAGGCCAAAGGGCAGGGCTTGAAATTGGTAGTGACAGGCTACCAGCTGGAAGCACAGATACCTTCTGGACTGCCTGTCCATTTTTATATGGTAGTACGTGTCCTTGAGGTCGATAGAGCACATCCAGTTGGTTTTCCCTATGAAAGGGAATATCCATTGCAGGGTTACCATCTGGAACTTTTTTTCTTTACAGGTTTGTTTTAATCTGCTGAGATCTAGGATGGATCTTCAGTCCCCTGTCTTTTTTGGCACTACAAAGAACCTTGAGTAAGTTCTGGATCCTATCTGGTCTGCAGGGACTTCTTGGATGACTCTTTTGTCTAGCAATGATTGAATCTCTAGAGTTGCCAAGTCCTTTTGTGCAGGTGGAACGTCTGGTAAGGACTTTTGCTTTGGAGGGGGTGGAAGAAAAGGGAATGAAGTAACCTCTAGATATTTTCTCTTGTTCCCATTTGTCTTGGGAAATTTGTTGCCAGGTGTTTGGGTACAATGACTAGCGATCCCTGACTGCTTCCAGAGAATGACAGGTGGGTCTCCTCTCAGGAGCACTGGTAGGGCCTATCAGAAAAGGTGTCCCTGTCACCCTGATTCTGCGGACCCCCTATGCAGCGAGAGTGGCGTCTTCCGTTATAACTTCCCCCACTGCCCCTGGGGGAAGAATCATCACGTGCATCCGAGAAACCTTTTTTGGGATTTGTGGAACCACATTTTCCCGCCCTTTTGACCTTTGGGATAAGGTCTGGAAGAGGCAGAAAAATGGACTCCCATGGCACATAAGGTTTTTCCATCCTTTTCGCACTTGGTCAGAATCTCTTTTACCACAGGTCCAAACAAGGCTGAACCATAAAAAGTGGCATTGGTAAATCAAGACTTGAAAGGGTCAGCAAAGTTACAAAGGCGCATCCAGGAATGTCTCCTGAGAGAGATAACTGATGCAGCTGCTCTACTCACTCCATCAGCTGCATAGAAGATTAGCCTCATGGAGGAGTTCACTATAGAGGTAAAGGTGGCTAGCTGTGTGGATACCTAGTCTGTGGTCTCTGCAGCTACTGCTCCTTGAAGGGTATCTCCTAGTTCTTTGATGAGATCCCTTTGAAGTCTAGTGAAATGAGATAAATAGTTCAGCGACCGCAAGGTGAAGGTCGGTGAAGAGAACATGCGCTTGCCATATCTATCCATAGTCCTAGAGTCTTTATTAGGAGGATGGATAGATGAAGAGGTTTCTGACAATTCCTTCTTCGTGGCCACCACCACCATGACATCTATGGAAACTTCTTTTGTTAAAAATTCCTTTTCTTTAGGGGCCATAATAAATTTGTTTGGCCTCCTCAGAACAGGCTCTACAGTGTACGGCAAAGTCCATGCTTTCCTGGAAATTACCTCTAACAACTTGTTGTAAGGAGGAGTCACCCAGGAGGTGGAAGGGTGAGATCCAAAAGCCTACAGGTATACTGAATCTTCCTCCGAAGGGTTGATGGGCTGCCAATCACCCCTCTGCTTCAGGATTTCCAGGATGTCAGCAAAGGAGACATCCTCAGAGGGGGATCTTGGGGACCCTTCAGATTCATCCAAGTCAGTATCTGAAGTGACTGACTTAGGGGAGTCAATGTGCTTCCTCTTGCAAAGCCTCTTCCTGGGAAAATTCTCTGTGGGACACTCAGGAGATGTCCTGGAAAAGGGGGCATCACCAGCAGTGGTCACCTGGGATTCCAGATCTCTACGCTTAGGATGGGGTGGAGAAGAGATAGACACAGGCACCTGTTGGGGAATAGGGAGTGGATCTGAGAGCAGTGCCATCTGAGGGGACAGCATCCTCTCAGGTACCGCAAAAGCACCCTCACCCCACTCCGGAAAAGACCTCCGCACCGAGGATGCTGGAGATCGGCTTCGAGGAGAAGGAGGTTCCAAGGCAGAGGTAGGCGCTGAGCTCAACCAAGCTGAAGCACCAAGAGGAAGAGTCAGATCGGAATACATACCGCACTGACTCTCAAACCCGGAGCCGACCGGAGAGCATCAGCTCCCAGATGTCTTGGCACCAGATGGAGTCAAAGGCATCTGAGCTGAAGCTGGAACCAAAGAAGCCGGCAAGGGTTCCACTACAATCGGATCCATACCCTCTGGCTATGAAGACTCTAGGGTAATCAGTGGAGGAATCAAAGAAAGTGGAGTGGAGACAGGCAGCACTGATGCCTTTGGGCACGGAGGCGAAAGCAATTTAGCCAGGGCCGGTGTGCGTAGCAATCTCTTCATCACCCGCTCTACATCATCATCTGAAAGACTCCTAGAGGAGCGGGTGGACAAAGAGGGAGATCTCCTAGACTCCAACATGGGAGTACTCAAGACTGGTGACACCACCGTCGGATCCAAAGCTGAGGTCTGAGGAGTAGGAACCTCAGTTGGCTCCTTTGACACTAATGGCGCCGAAGAGGTTGGTGATGCAGACTTGTTGGAGGCGAGAGCCCTCGGTTCCAAAATCTTTTTTCATGGCTCTGAATCTGGAGCTGAAGCTAGCCTCTTTCTAGATGACTTAGTGCCCTCATCCAAAGCTTGCTGAAAGGTAAAAAGATCTTTGGCCATTAATTTAGTTTTACACTCCTGTGGAACTCTACTACTGAAACCGTGACAAATAGTGCAAGGGTCTTGCAGATGTATGGTACCGAGACAGTAAAACAATTAGTGTGTGTAACTGTCAATTACATCTTTCCAGCACACGTTATACATTTTTTGAACCTAGAAGGTTGATGCTCCTTGGATTCTTTAGAGTCCTTTGAACTCTCATTAGACATTATTTAGACAAACAATAAACTATTAAACTTTTTAAACTTTTAAAACTCTTAAAACTTTTTTTTTAATATATATTTGAATAGAATCCACTAACTAAAACGAATTCTACCGAAAAGAGGAGGGGACAGGACCCTCTAACTTAATCGGGTTCTGACCTGGGAGAGAAACGGCCCTGAAACTTAAGGGACCGAGAGAGGCCTCTAACTAAAACGGCACTCTCTAAAAAAGGGGAGGAAAGACTTAAAAGGGGTCTAACGCAGACAACATGAACAGCTAACAGTTAGGGATATATAGGGAAGAAAAATACTACAACTAGCTAGAAAAAATACCAAATAATTGAAAAGTTATACTTAAAAGTCAACGAGCCAACTGAAGAAACGTCTCAAAGCTTGCGCAGCAAATGAGATCTGGGTATGGAGCCTGGGGCATCATGAGACAGGGATTAGCCTTGAGCCACTGAAAGCTCTCCAGCTTTAGTATTTGGCTGAGTCGGAGCAGAGGATTGGCTCCGAACCCAACTAACAATAACTATGATGAGATGGGCTACATAACATCTTTTATATCCGATGATATTTTCATTCATTCCTCAATGAATGGGATAGAGTCCCCAGCTGGCCACAAAGAGGGATGTTCTGAACTGCAAAACCAAATACAGCCCTGTTTCTGAAGATTATCTTCAACTTGTAAAGAGCAGTAAAGGTATGAGCATTAGACAAAGTGGCAGCTGCACAAATATCATCAGTAGAAACAGTAGCTCAAAAAGCCACTGATCTAGCCGAGTGTGCTTTTGGTTGTTTTGGCAAGGTTAAACCTCTTGAAAAATCAACATAAAAATATAATCTGTTATCCATTTGGCTAGTGTAGTTTCTGAGACTGGTCTTCCTGTTTGCTGTTGGGAAAGGAAATAAACAATTTGGCAGTTTTTCTGAATGTTTAGTCTTACAAAGATAAACATGAAGTTGCCTATATACATCTAAAAGGTGAAGCATGTATTGCCCTTTACTGTCAAATTTAGGAAAGGAGACTGGAAAGGTGATCACGTGATTGATGTTCGTTTCAGAGGCAACTTTGGGTACAAAAGTAGGCCTATCTTTATGGAAAATCAAATAAAGCGGTTTTGAAGAGAGTGCTTGGAGTTCAGAGAGACACCTTGCAGAAGTTATAGCCACAAAAAAGAAATTTGAGATCTGCTGTAGCTGAGGACTCATAGGATGACTGCACTAAACTCTGTAACACAACAGTAAGATCCCAAGGTGGACTGGGATCCTTTATTGGAGGTCTAAGTAAAAAGGTACCATTAAGAAATGCTTTACATAACTTGGATCAAGCTGAAGGGGAAGTATTACCTCTGATGTGGTAGTTAGAGTTGGCTGCTAGCTGAACTTTGATGGTGGAGAAACTTGCGCTACTTTCAAAAATCGAGGCAAGAAAATCTAAAACAGCAGGGACTGGAGCAGTTAAAGGATCCAACTCTCTCTGCTGAGCCCCCCCCCCAAAAAAAACCTCTTCCATTTACTCTTATAAATCTTCCTTGTAGAGGGATTCTAAGATGAAAATAAAATCTGGTGAACATAACAGGAAAGCCTGGAATGTCTAGCCATCATTGAATTGGAGAACCCATGTGGTCAACCTGAGGCCTGCAATGTCTGGATGAGTCATCCCTGATGGATGTGAAAGGAGGTCTTGACTGGGGTTCAGTGTCCAAAGAGGACATAGAAGGTGACACCATAAGAAGGGGAACCAAACTGGCCAAGGCCAGAAGGGGGCAATGGGGATTACTTTGCTCTTCAACTAGAGTGCTTTCCGAAGGAATTTGGGGATTAGAAGTAGGGCAGGATAAGCGTATAGAAGACCAGTGGGCCAAACGTGGACTAGAGTATCTCTTGGTGACTGTCCATGAGGAGGAATTAGGGCAAAGAACCTACTACATTTGTTGTTGAGGTGAAAGACAAATAGATTGTAGCAAGGTTGACCACATTCATGGAAGATCATGTTTGCCAGGGACTGATTGACAGACCACTCGTGAGGCATCAGGATAGTTCTGTTGAGCTTCTCTGCTAGAACTTTGGATTTCTCCAGTGTGTGTGTGTCACTACAAGAAAGCAGATGGAGATCACCCACTGCCAGACTCTCATTGCTTCTTGGCAAAGTGGGTAGGATCTGGTTTCCCCCTCTTTGTTTATATACTAAATGACTGACATATTGTCCATTTGGACAGGAACTGTCCCTAGAGGAAGAGAGTTCTGAAATGCCTGTAATGCTAAAGGGGCCACACTCATCTCTAAGACATGTATATGTAATCTGGTGTCTTCTGAGGGTGACGTGCCTTGAACAGCCTATCCCAAGAAATGCCTCCCCTCTCAATTGGGAGGTGCCCATGGTCAATGGGAGGTTTGGAGGAGGAAGAATAAAGGGAAATCCTTAACAAATCTCGTCAAACTGAATCCACCAAAACAGGTAGTTCTTGCAAACCCGAGATAGTTTTATAAGATGTTCCAAAAGCTGTCGAAGAAAGGACCATTGTATTGCCAGAGTCCATTGGAGGATTCGCATGTGAAGTGGAACAGTAGGTATCAAGGTAATCGCAGCAGCCATTGATCCTTAGGCTTTGAGAACCACTTTTGCTGGGACACAGGGATGAGAAAGAACCCGTCTGACATGCAATCTCAAAGCAAGAATTCTGTTTTGTGGTAAGACAGCAAGAACATTGACTGTATCTAGATGAGCCCCTATAAACTCCAAGACTTGAACTGGTTGGAGGTGGAACTTAGAAAGATTGATTGTGATTCCCAGGGATTGGCATAACTGGAGTAAGTAATCCCTGGCTTTTGCTAAGAGATGCCTTGTTGGTGTGATGAGAAGCCAGTCTTCTAAATGAGGAAACATCCTGAATTGATGCAATCCTAGGTGAGTTACTACCACCACCGTGCATATGGTGAACACCCTGGGAGCTGTGCTGAGACAAAAGAGCAGGGCGCTGAACTGATAATGACTGGCTCCCAGCCAGAAGCGTAGGTATCTTTGAGAGCAGCTGTTCATTTTAATGTGACAGTAGTATCCTGAAGATCTACATATCACATCCAATCATCCTTCTGTAACAGAGGTAGGATGGACTGAACCGTGACCATTTGGAGCTTGGAGTTCTTTACAAACTGATTCAGATAACAGAGACCCAAGAGAGGTATAAGGTCTCCTGTTTTCTTTGGCACTAAAAAGAACCTTGAGTAAATTCTGGATCCTCTTTGGTCTGGTGAGATCTCTTGGATGACCCTTTTTTCTAGTAGCTTTTAAATCAATAGAGCTGCTAACTCCCACTGATTGGGAGGAACATCGGGGAGACTTTTCTTTTCATTGAGTAAACTTGTAAAAAGGGAAATAAATATCTGCTGGATATAATCCTTTGAACCCATGAATCTTTTGTGATGACGCTCCAGGCATTTAGGTGCAAGAATAAGCACCCCCCAACTGCCTCCACAAAAGAACAGTCAAGTAACCCTTCATAAGTGCTAAAAGGGTCTGTCTTTGATGGAATCTCGGAACCGTTGACTTTGCACACCCCTTCTGCTGTATGGGTGGTGTCTTCCAGTTATTTCCCTCTCTGCCTCTGGGAGGAAAATCTCTGTGTGATTCTTGACAAAGTCCTTGAGATTTACAGAACCACATTTTCTTATCACTGGGTTGATTTCTAGAACAGGGTCTCTTTGGGGTAGAACGATGGATTCCCATGGCAGACAAGGACTTTCCATTTTACTCACTATGGGAACATATCTCTAATGGTGGGTCCAAACAGAGAAGATCCATCAAAGGGAGTACAGATGTATGACACTTGAAATGGCTCTTCAAAATCAAACAACTGCATCCAGGCAAGTCTCCTGATGGCTACTCCTGAACCTGCGACCCATGAGGAACCTTCAGCTGCATGAGAGATTAACCTCATAGACGCATTCAGTATAGACTGTAGGGTGGCAGTCATGAGGAATAAGTCTTCTCTTCCTCCCCAGACATAGACCTAGGGGTAGAATTAGAGAGTTCCTTAATTAAGCCCCTCTATACCAGGTAGTTACTGACCATAAAGTAAAGGTCGCTGAGGTGTAAACTCACTTTGAGATGGAGAGAGGAATTCTGTTCGGATAGCTCCTTTTTGGTGGCTGCCGCAACAAATATAAAGCCATGTCCAACCCGGAATTAATGGACATGCTGCACCTCAGAAAATCCAAATCCCATTGAGCTACACGCTCGACAGACTTGAACCTCAGCACTGAAATAAACAGAACATGCTGGAGGGACAGATTCATAACCCAGAGGCTCCCTTCACTCTGGAATAAAATCCCAGTCCAGGTTAGGCAGAGTCCCTCATTGACTCTCTTCAAGAGGAATCTTGATGAGTGGATGGGAGATCATAGGTTTATCCCGGGTATCACTTCTGTGTTACTGTTAGACAGAGGCACAGTATACTAACCTTGAAAAAGGGCATAGCAAAATTAATTTAAAATGGGTGGCGAAAGCCAAACACAATCTGGCTAGGCTTATAAATGCCCTAGGGCAGATAGCCTAGTATGAACCTATGAACTATAGCATCTATGGGGATTCTCTTACTCTAATACTTTGTCTTTAGGTGCTCCAAGAATCTTATGTGGACAGTTTAGAATCAGTTCTGTGGTATCTGGTTCCTTCCATGCTCAGCAAGGGACAAGATTTATACACTCATCAGCGGGTGGGGGGCTAACCCAAGACACAGATGGGCCAGACCCAAAGGCTTCCAGGTACACCAACCCCTCCTGGGAAGGGGTTTCAGAGGACCAACCACCTTTCTGGCATAGGATTTCTAGAATGTCTCTGAAGGAGATGTCTTCTGGTGGAGCTCTAGGGGACCCTTTTCCTTTAAGATCAGTGTCTTTTGATAAAGATTCATGAGAGGAATCTAAATGTCTCCTTTTGCACAACCTCTTTCAGGGGACCTCTTCAGTGAGGTGTGCTAGGGAGGTATTGGAAGAAGTGGGGAGTTCCCCAATTAGAACTGCCTGAAAACTCTTACAGGCTGGCTGTCCCTGTGGAGTAGGATGAAGAGACTCAGAAACAGGATCTGAAGAGGTAAGAGTTGAAACAGCTCTCGGGCGAGAGATCACCCTCTCTATCACCTCAAAGCCACAGTGACCAGGAGAAGCTGAAGTCAATCTAACCAATGCCAAAAACTCCTGGATCAGACAAACCATGGCCCTCCCCAACTCTCCTTGCCAAGGGAGGAGTTGGAGCCAAGCTGTCTAGTGCTGAAGCCCCGAGGGGAAGCGACAGCTCTGAAAGCTTTGAAGTTTAGGTCATTCCCTCAGAACCAACACTCCAGCTCCAAGACACATTCTGCTTAAGGGGAATCAGAGCCAAATGGATCAGGGAAAAAATTGGAGTCGAAGATAGAGACATCTTCAGATCAGATGGTTCAACACTTGGAGATTGCAGATCCAAGGGCTCCAAAACAGAAGGTCAGATTGGAGAAGAAGTAATGACAGTATGTGAGAGAGGTTTAAGACTCATGGATTCAATGGGAGACCCTATATGGATTTGTGTTCTGAGAAATTTTCCATCATCCTATCCACCTCTGCTTCAGGAAGACTTCGGGAGGACCTGATCGAAGAGGAAGTGGATGGAGGTATAGAAGATTTTCTTGGAGTCTCTTGTCGGAAAGGAGACCTCAGTCTTGGGGACACTGGCTCTGAAGAAAAACAAGGGCTTCAGAGCCAACAAGACTGAGGTTGAAGGCGTCGGACTCGTAGACTTCAGATCAGAGTGTTTGGAGATCTTAGCTGGTGGCTCCAAATTTGGCAAACCTGACAGGAGTGCACTTTCTATGCTCCCTGGGCTCCATGGATTTTTATTTCAAAGAGGGGGTTTCAGCCCCTGAAGTAGACAGCAGAAGAAGGTGCAGAAGCAGGGATAAGGCCCTTAAACATTAATTTGTTGTGTCGATCACTGACAGCTCTGGCACTGAACCAGCACAAAATGTACAAAAAGTATCCAGGAGAAAAGGGCATCACAGTTGGGTACTTGTGCCCACAGGAAATTCACCTCTTTAACCCAGTTGGCTTTTCAGCCACTGCTATGAACTATGCCCAATGGCAAAAGCCAGGCAAGAGACAGAATTTAAACATTTTTTTTTTAATAAAGTAGACAGAAAAAAGGAAAGTTATACCAACAATGGCAAGAGAACTACCTTACAGAGAAGGTAAAGGAGAAAGGAAAACTTACCAATGATAGTAAAAAAAAAAACAAGTTGTAAAAAGGTAAAACTAGCTTAGTAGGTAAAGACAGGATGCTATAAAAGATAGTAAATAAGAAAAAAGGAGTGAAACTCAAATTTTTACTCACTATCCCAAAAACAAAAATGTTGAGCTTGAGGGAACACAATCCCGACTGAATCATTAGAGCAGCAACAAGTCTGTGGTAATGCAGTGGCCAGAGGCATTATGCGTAAAATGATGACCTCAAGATTTAGATTCTAGAATCTAGAAAAAGCAGCTGAGTTGGATCAGAGACTGAGGAATAAATGAAAATGACAACATCCTACCCAATGGTCTGAAAATCAGTGCAGACTTCCTTGGTACTGAATGTGCAAATGATTTTGTTCATTTTACAGGAATACTCACTCCACTCAACAGGTACTAGGGCAGGACAACAAGAGACAGACCCTCTCCTATAACCCTAAATCTTCAAATATTGAAAAACAAGATCCTAGACAGCTGAAAATGATGACAAGCCTGCAACAACTTCCATAAAGCACAGCCCATCAATGTGGGCATATGTGTAAAAGCTTTAACATCTTTTTTATGCAAAAAATGAAAACGTGGTTTACAAAAAGATGAACTTAGAAACTTTCTAACTTACAATTATTACTAATAACATATTTAGTCAATTTAGTACTAAGATGGCACAAAAACAGGCATTATCAAATACTGCAAAACAGTAAGTAATCAGAAAAAAGTGGAAAAACTCAATATTTACAGAGCATTCAACAAGAAAAGTTCTACAGGACTGTTAAATAATGCTTCAGAATCCCTACAAATTAACCAATCACACTTTCAAAAACAATAAGTATAATGACTCAAGAATGAAAGCGAGTTGCTAAGCTGTCCGAAACGGGTCCATGTTCAGTCATCAAATGAGAAATCCATTGAACGTCTGCTCATAGAACTTTAAACAGCGAATGAATGTTCAATTATTGAATATTTTACCCAGGGAAAAGAGACAGTGAACCAACATGCATACTGAAACACACCGCAGTATATCAAACCCACCTAGGTGGGGGGGCTGTGTCTCCCCACACCACCCCTACTTATATATACTAACTCCGAGATCACACTACAGCGGGGAAAGGGGCAAATTTCCTAATTCTGGCCAACCAATATTCGATGACTGAACATTTGCTGAAGTGAACATTCAATGTTTTAAGTTTGATGGATCTCTTATTCAATGACTGAACATACTCATCCAGAACAGTGAGAAATCATTTCAGGTGTTGCAATATGAGCAAACAGCAGCAATGTGATGGGTTGCCGAGTGCACTTAAACAAATACGGTAATACAATAAGGAGATTAATCTTACTCGGCCAAACAATGAATTATACTCTATTCCAAATTCAGATGACAGGGAAAACACAGCAATCAGGAATGAAAAAATACCCAAGAAGGGAAAAGATCATGTCTCTGTTGCTGAAAAGATGACCTGCCAGATTTACTGTTAATATAAGGCTGAGAATGCACACTAATGCATAAGTAGACATTCAAAAGAATGAGGATCTGAACAGTCACATGCCCTAAATTGCATGTAAATAAATATCCAAATGGATTAGTCAAACTCCTCAAACTACGCATCCTTCAACTGCCCAGATTTTTCACAGAATGCTCTGAATTTGCCTCCTATATATTTGCTCTTCCTCAAAAATTGTGGTTTTCTGGCAAATCTTTGAGAATTGAGGTCATTAAATAATGACAATAATAAAAACAAAACAAATGCACTCCCAGTCAGCGAATGTTTTGTTTACCTTCCACAATACTAGCAACAAAATAAAAGCAGCACACAGGCAACGGAACGATCAGAGCTGTAAATATCCAGCATCTCTATGAGAAAGAGATCATGTAAACTCGATAGTCAGCAACAACCTTTTATTACACTAAATTGGCAAGCGCTTTCACCCTTATGGGCTTCATCAGACCTTAAGAATCTAACCTAAAAAATACCATTACATATAGGTCACCGCTAAAAAAGGCACAGACCTAATACGCAACCATTAAAATTTTTAAAGAGCCAATATCTCACTAAATCAATACTGGTACCTAATAAACAACTCTCAATAAATTCATAACCTACAACACATGTTGCCAAAATTCACATACATCTATTAAGATAAACATAAAAAATAATAAACAATGTGCAAAATTCATATGCATACAAAACATATAAATGCATGGCCAGCACTACAAATATAAAACTATTCAATCTATATTACACACTTCACAAAAATAAATAAAAAATATAAAAACATATGATAAATATGTTATTATACCATGATCCCCCCAAAACGTGCACGCTGATTGGCCAGCGTGCCCGTTGTAAATCGAGTTATACTAATGGAAAAAGGTCCGGTCGCCCGGACTTTTTTCCATTAGTATAACTGCTTTTAAACATTGTCTCGCTATGTTAAATGGGTTTAACATGGCGAGACAGCTTTAAAATAAGCAACGGAGATCTCCGCTGCTTATTTTAAAGCTGTCTCGCCATGTTAAACCCATTTAACATAGCGAGGCAGTGTTTTAACGGAGAAAGCAAGATCTCCGTTGCTTTTATAGCTATGTTAAATGAGTTTAACATAGCGAGACAGTTTAAAATAAGCAACGGAGCCGTTGCTTATTTTAACTGTCTCGCCATGTTAAACTCATTTAACATAGCTTAAACACTAAAAAGCAACGGAGATCTTGCTTTCTCCGCTTTTGCTCACACTCTGATGTACTGCGCAGGCGCGCAGTACATCAGAACTGCCGCGATGCCAGACATCTGCGGAAGGGCAGTAAACAGGCATTATACTATGCCATTATTTAAGAAAAGTAATAGTTTCTTTTCTTAAATAATGTCATGGTATAATAGCAATAACCCACGCCTGGGTGTGGGTAATGCTAAATTTACCCACGGTTGGCTTTGTTTGGTCCCTCGGGCTTCGCCCTCGGGACCAAACCACGCCAACCGTGGGTAAATTTAGCATTACCCACACCTAGGCGTGGGTTATTGCTATAATATACAGCTGTACCAAACTACTAAATATAAATGTTCTGAGATCGCTGCCAATACACAATATATACATACATACTGCAAAAAATATTCACAATACAACATATATAAATGTGCAAAAACCTGCTCCTCTACTTAAAATCACCTATCATTTGCTAACTAAAAACCATATCAATAAAACATTAATACACAAGTATACAAGGTACATACAGACGAGGAATAGTCAATGTGCCTTATATACATACATAACCAAGTCTATACAGAGCATTTACTTCAAATCCCTAGATTTCAAACATGGTTTGAGGGATACCTTGTCATTGAGGTCTGGATACTGACCTGCTCTTAATCTAATTATCCACCTGGCTTCCTGTGTTTCAGTTGAATTCCTAATGTCCCCACCTCTGAAGCTGGGGGTCACAACCCCAGTGACATTAAACCTAAACCCCATGGGTGAAGCCTACTCCCAATATATGCTCCAATTTAGTGTAATAAAAGTTTGTTGCTGACTATTGAGTTTACGTGATCTCTTTCTCATAGAGATACTGGATATTTACAGCTCTGCATCGTTCTGTTGCCTGTGTGCTGCTTTTATTTTATTAAATAATAACAAATATTTGACTTTCAGATGTCATATCCTTTAGGAAAATGCAGTACAATGCAATACTTCTTATTCTATCAACTTTTTAATTTTATAAGAGCAGCATTTAAAAACTGTCCCTATTTCTGGGTCTTTGTCACCCCATTATTTTGGGCTTTGACAAGAATTCTTGTGCTAAGCAGTTGACAGATATGGCCACCATAAACAGTGCACAAAAGCAAGACAGGAGGAAAACAAACTGGAAGCCAAAAAATTTGTCTAACCTTGTTAGTCTTACTCTAGCTTGCTCTTCCGAGTACCTTGTTTTCCACTCTGATATAGAAGCCTGTGTGTAACACTCCCTTTCTACTTTTTTGAAAGTTTTTCACTTTGCACTGTTATACGGTTCACACCCTGAAAACAGGGTCTGAATTTCATTTTAGATGCTTGACCCAACAATCTGTTCCCTTGAAGTTTCTTTTTTTTTTGGGGGGGGGGACACTTCCACTAATGGCCATCACATCTGCAAGACGAGCTTCTGAAAACAAAGTCTTGATTTGCAGAGAGCAATGCACAGGATTTCATTTGATAAATCTTTCCTTTATGCCTATTTTTATGTTTTTATCACTGTATTTAACAAAAAGATTTAATTGCTTCCTCCCCACAACAAAGGTGACACTTCAATATTATCTGGATCTCCAGAACAATTATAGTTTTACAATACCAGGCAACAGATTTCCTGAGAAATGACCAAATCTCTCCCTCTTCCTCATGTAACTTGATAACACATGGAAAACAAACCATTCATAGGCAGCAGGTTTATTATTCATTTGACAAGCCTCTCCCAGTTCAGATCAAAACCTTATTTTCTATGTGCTGTTAATAAGCAGCTTTCTTCCAAGTGGTCTCCGCTGGAAACTGTTCACCATCAAGACATTGAAAGCTGTATGTGTAGTCCAAAACAGTAGGGTCTCCACTACTGCTGTGGTTCATACCAGTTAGCAGAGATGGGCAGGGTGCATGGGATGCTATCCTCTTAACAAAATCATGTAACAAGGTCTGGATGCTCTTTTGAATCTAGAATACCACTTTAATTTTTCAGTTTCATATCTTGCAGTAAAATGTCTAACTTGTGACAGTCAATCACAATAAATAAATTTCCTTTGCGTTACCAATTCATTTGTGAAAGGGCCCTTCTCCTTGGAACTATGAAAAGTTCATACTCTGTCATTTTTTGACAAACTCATTTTAAGGGGGTGTGCAATCCCTTCTTAGGCCACGATGGCCACCACTACAGAACCACCCCTAACCCCTGGGGCCTGTAAATATGACCGCAAAGTACGTACCTTGTAAATTATGAAAACGCTATTAAAATATCAGACTTGAACTTATTTACAAGGTGGTAAAAATTCATACTTGCCCAATTTACACAGACCTTTAACAGCAGCTGCTGGATAGAGGCACAGCCCATGCCAAGAGGATAGTATGAGGTTATTTATGATACACTGAGGTGAACCCAGATAAAATTCAACTCGGATGCAAAGAATTATTTCATATTTTTATTTTATACAGTTTAGGTTGACTGAATTAACAGCCCCTTTTTAGCCAGGATCAGTAAGAAAAAAGAAACTATAATTAAGACTAACAAGCAATAAATATTAGACATTCTACCGTTGTCTTTACTAGTCACCAAGTTGAGACAAATGCAGATATAGCAGCAATGGTCAATATGGAGTTTGATCAAGAAACTAAATACAAATTTCTTCTATGTACAGCTACTCACAGCCCTTACCTAGGAATGAGTCATCAGACTGGTTTTTAATCATAAGACTCCAAAGAGGCAAGTACAGACAGCACCACAGCATACTCTCTGATACAGCCACCAAGGTCAGTACAAGCTCAGGTGGAGGTTGCAATTGCTTTACACTCACCCTTTGAACTGGTTATAATCAATATGGAGAACAAACATCTCCACATCTGTCATCCATCTGGCAGTATAAAAATGTTTTTTCTGGTTCACTGATTTCTTTGTCTCTATGGTACTTATCCCTCCCCAGGTTAGTCATCCCAAGTGACTTGACACCCAGAGATGAGGAGTCACTGGCTTTTGTTAAAGAATTTGTATTATAAAGGAATTGCTCAGACAGTTATCACTGCTACTTGCAGATTGCGCCATCCTCTGGGTTTGGTCTGGTGGTAAAACCTGTCATGTTGTCTGATCATTCAATTATCAAGTTATTTTGCTTGATCAGTTTCATGTCTATAATACCAAGAGGTCTGGATGAATTAGTGCGGCCCAAGATAGACTCGTATTTCCTTTCTGGACATTTTGACGGCACTCTGTGCACAACTAGCTCACCTGGCTGCATGACAACCATGTTTTAATTAATTCTGACCTTGGAGCTCTGGATGACTGACTGGAGGCTTGGGTGAAAATGACATCACACTAGTCAGCTTAAAGACAAGCTTGTCCTGCACAACCAGTTTTATGATCATCAAACTGATCCCTTTTGGAAGAAGCCAACATACCAGAAGATCTCAGTTATCAAACTGAATAGCAGCACTTTTCTGGGTGGAGCCCAGCTTGCCTTTCCACCTGGAAGGCCTTATCTAGGAGTCACTGCAAATTAGGTGCTTGGTCCTTTTCTGCCAAGCTTACCCAGCTCTAAGTGTTCACCAGAACACTCACAATGATGGTTGCTGTAATCCTAAGAAGTTGAATCCATATTTTTGAGTTTTCTTTACTTGATTATGATTTTTATCTCCACTGTTTCCAGCATGTGCACTTTTAACTGTGGACTCCACACCTATCCCATTTACTTCTTTGGGTCCTGTACTTTCAAGGATAGGGTACATTTCCAGTTCAGTTAAAGCAGCTAATCATCTTGATCTTATAAGAGCTGGCTTAAACCCTGATGATCTGTATAATTACTGATCTATCCCAAACATTCCTTTGCTGGCAAGGTCCCAGAAAAAGTAGTACATTTACAGCTGGAATAACACTTGAAACTTAACACCAATGATCCATTCCAGTTCCTATTACATGATCGAAACTATAAAACTTCAAACACCAGAAGATCAAACTTGTATGGTTGAAGTTTTATAATTTTGAACAAAAAAAAAAAAAAAAAATGGACAGAAAGGAACTGTCATAAGCAGGGGGGCAAGCCCCCTGCACCCCCACACCACCCACTCTTTAAATATACCAACTCCGAGATCACACTACAGTGTGGAAAGGGAATATTTCCCTTTACTGCACTGTAGTGCGATCTTGGAGTTGGTATATTTGAAGAGCAGGGGATGTAGGGGGCACAGCTCCCCATGTGGAGGGTGCCCTGCCCCCCTGCTTACAACAGCTATTGAGCTTTTTTTGTTTGTTTGTTTTTAATTTGAATTGCTGAAACTTCAAACACTTGTGTTCGATGTTTTCAGGTTCGAAGATTCAGCAATTCGATAACACAATAGTAACCCTGATCCATTCTAGACTGATTTTCAAGCAAGAATCGGTTCTCACTAGGATATTTAACAATCATCTATGACGAGACAAACAGTAGCAGTCTGTTCTGGTTCTACCCTACTGTTGCATCTCTGATGATGTCCTGGACTGGTTTGCTTCGTAACTCTATAGAAGATCCTGGGTTAACTCCACTGCTTCATATTGTCAGGACTGTAGTGTTCCAAAAGGTTCCATACTCAGTCCATTATTGTTCACCATGTACATGCTTTCACTGAGAGGCACTACCCAGAAAATACATTTGAAATACCATTGCTGTGCCAATGATACAGCTTTCTCTCCACTTCCCTCAGAAGTCTTTGTCAGCCATTAACCATCTATCCAGTGATTTTGAGTGCATACACTCTTGGACTGTTGGTAACTGTCTAAACCTCAACACATCACAGATGGCTGCTATGGTCATACACGACACACTTGTGGATTTATCTGTTTTGTCTGCCAATATCACATATAATGGAGACAAACTGCAATTCATGTTTAAGTGAGAAGGGAGAAGTGGGTGTAATTGTAGGCGTCAAAGCTTACCCTAAGAAACCCAGTATCAGATGCTGTCAAATCTTCCCATTTCCACTTTATAAACATCACTCCTACCAGTCACAGGATTCCACTCTCTGATCTTCCTAATGTGGTGCACTACTTAGCGGTCATTCTGCTTGAACTACTGTAATTCCCTGTACCTACACATGCCATATTGTGAACATGACTGCCTGCAGTTTGCACAAAAAGTTACAGTCTGGATACTTACTGGGGGTATCTAGGTACCATTTTGTCAATTCTGCAGGATTTGCACAGTGTCCACAATCAATTATCTACAGAGTTTTTCTCCCAATTTACTCAGTCCTACATGGCCATGTCCTCCACATCTGCAGGACCTGCTGACCTGGTATCAGCTACCTTGTCCCTGTGTTCAACCTCTCAGGGGCTTTTGGTGGTTATGGTAACCCATTCAAATCAGGGATTTGGGCCTTTGCCAATCAAGGGCCTCATCTCTTAAACCTATCACTAGGTTGGCTAAGGTCTCCATCTCTGGGTGGATTCAGGTGATCCCTGAAGGCCTACTTATATGATACAGTGGATTCCCTTTAAAGGATCGAAATTTCAGAACATCGAACCTCTGATCATCAAAGACCAGAGGATTGAAATTTTGAAACATCGAACTTTGTGAATGGAGATTACCAAACAGTGCGGAACAAGAACTTTACCATTCTCTTCACTGTAGTGCAATCTCAGCATTGGTATATTTAAGTAGTAGAGGGTGTGTGGGGGGTGCAGGGGTTCTTTCCCCCCTGCAAAAAATGTGAAATAAGAAGTTTTCATATTTTACTTTTTTTTTTTAGGTGGGTTCGATATTTTAGAACTTTGATCCTCTAGTCTTTGATCCTATGAAGTAGACCTAATCTAGTGGGTCTACTTTAAAACACTGAAATTTCATAATGTTGAAATTCAAAACATTGAAATCCCAAAACATTGAAAACCCAAAACAATGAAAACTTAGAACACTGAAAGTGTGCTTCATAACACTGAAAACTACAACGAACATGTAAATAACCCCTCTACCTATAACACTTAACACACTTTCTACTACATTTCTGCAGGGGGGGCTCTGCCCCCCTGCACTCCTCATGTGGGGGGGGGATCTGCCCCAGCCAACAAAGTCCCCTGCGCATTAGGCAATTGTAAGGCTCCAATAAACCATACTGAACCACAAGATGAGCCAGCAAACTGTGATACTGTGCCAATGACCCTTTATTAAGTCATATAAGTAACAAAATATTAGAATAACAGAAAGAAACAAACTTGTTTCGGCTAATGGTATTACAGAGCCCTCCTCAGTGTTAAAAAAAAAAACTCCTCAAACCATTGTTCATTTTATAATGTCATTCACTAACCAATTAGCTTCTGATTGGTCATATTACAAGTATTCATTCAATCCTGGTGGGAAAAGCCCTCCCAATTTAATAATCCACTTTTTCTCCTTTGTATCCAAAATGGAATGCATCCAGCTTTATAGGCTCGATTACCCACTATTTTATCTATAATAGTACATTTAAATGTTGTTGCCAGGTGTTTTAACGAATGTTTGTATAATGCATTGTTAGCCCTCCTTTTCCTAATGTCACTCAAATGCACTGTAATGTGCAATCTAAGGGGTCTGGAGGTTTGTCCCACATAAAATGCCAAGCAATTACATACGGCCAATTATATCACCCAGTCACTACTGCAGTTTGCAAAAAATGTATTGTCAAAAACAGTACCTGAATTCATACTAGTAAACTATTTGGTTTTCACAATATTAATGCAATGACTGCGGTGTCCACATAGTGCACAACCTGCCAAAATATCCCCTGTAATTGCTTTTTGTTTGGTTCCTATAGGCTGCCATTCCAAGCTCCTTTTGTAAAAACTAAATCACGAGCCCATATTTTTGCCTGTGCAAAATGAAAATTTACCTCCCTCCCCAAGGTTATTTGATAAAGTGTTGTCAGCTAACAAAATATTCCAGTGTCGCTGGACACTGTTCATTAACAAAATCCGTATTCATCCCATATGTAGTAGTTAAACATACTGGTAAATTAGTGTGCTGTTGTTGCTTCTCCTTGTATTTGAGCAATTCCTCCCTATTTAATTTTGATGCCCAGTTGCTTGCTGTGTCAATACATGCCCCATTTTATAACCCTTATCCCGAAATCTAAAAAATATTTTCCAAAGATCTCATAAGTTGCATCATCTGATCAGATATGTCTCATTCTGATAAATAGGGATTTGGGGATGTTTTTGGCTATGTGGGGTGGATGAAAGCTGGAGGCATGGAGAAGGGAATTATATTGTGGGTATTTACGAAACACCTCAGTTGTAAAGTGTGGTCTGAATTCCTAGTTACCAGGAAATCTAAGTAGGTTACTTGGTCCACACTATAATTTGCTGTAAACTGTAGACCCCATTTATTTTCATTTAAATATCCCACAAATTCCAATAAATATTCCACATCTGATCTCCACACCATCCAGCAATTATCCAGGAACCTACGCCAGATGTCAATCTCATCCAAGTAGATGTTATGCGACCTGTCAAAAATGAGATGTTCCTCTACATATGCCATAAAAAGGTCTACATAAAAGGGGGGCAAAGGATGCCCCCATAGCTGTTCCTTTCACCTGCCAGTAGCACTGGTCCCCATAAAAGAAAACATTCTTGGTAAGGACACGCTCCATCAGACAAATCAGAAAAGTGTTAAATCCAGGTTGGTAGAGATTGGACTTGTATAACCAATATTCAATTGCTTCAATGCCAGCCTGATGAGGAATGTTAGTATATAATGCGCGAACATCGAGTGTACAAAGGATCCATACCTCCTCTAATTGTACATCAGAAATGATGTCCAAAAATTCAGTTGTATCCTGAACCTAGCTCTTACCCATTTTAAAAGCGGTTGTAAATATATGGTAAGAAACCTGGATAGACACAGCGATGGATCCTCGGCCTGAAACAATCGGTCTACCTGGTGGATTCAAAAGATCTTTATGGATTTTAGGTAGAAAATAAATATATTGGTTATTGGTATCTGAACTGTGAGATGATATAAGGTAGAGTATGAGATAATACCTTAGGCCTTTGCAGAGGCCAAGAATTCATCAATTTGTTTTTTAAACCTAAAGGTGGGATCAAGAGGCATATTAAAATAATGTCTCCTGTTCCTTTGTTGTTTTTGTGCTTTAGCATCATATTTGTCCCAGCTCATAACTGCCACTGCTTCGCCCTTGTCAGCTTAAAGAATAACAATCTCATTATTTTCTAATTCATGTAGAGTATCTATCTCAATCTTTGAGATTGTTCGGCTGACAAATGAAGTCCCTGCAGTAATAATGTAAATCTTTGAGAACAGAAGTCGGAAATGACAGAATGCTATGATTCATAGGTGGAGCAAATTTGGATTTATAAGTAAATTCTTGACCAGCATTGGGATCTGTCCCCCCCCCCCACGTAAATTAAATATACCAACTCCAAGATAGCACTACAGTAGAGAAAAAGTTAATTTCGCTGTATTGTGATCATCATACAGTGAGGTCAGAAAATGTACTTTTTTCCACTGCAGTGCGATCTTGGATTTGGTATATTTAATTTACGGGGAGTGTGGAGGTGCAGGGGGGCTTACCCCCCCCTGCAGAAACATAGTAGAAAGTGAGTTTGTTAGGTGTTGTTATAGGCAAAGGGGATGTTAATTACATGTGTGTTGTAGTTTTCAAAAGTTTCAGTCTTCTGAAGTTTCAGTGTTTTGGGTTTTCAGTGTTTTGCGTTTTCAATGTTATGAAATGTCAATGTTTTAAAGTAGACCCGATCTAGCATATGTCCTTTTTACTTACCTCAAAGTTAATGTTCATATTCATAACCAATTTTACAGTATTACCATATTTGCTTTAGTTATTTTCTTCTTTCATTACTTTAAATTTTTAGTTGCTGTTTTATTACTGTCTATTTCCCTGTCTGAGCCAGCAATGCTTGCATAATACTCTGGAGCATTTCTCCCCGGGCCTCCGCTGAAAACAGGCTCTGTGGAACCTAGTTGGACTTTCCCGGTCAACAAATGTTAAATAAAAATAAAATAAAGTCTAAGTACTTACATTAAACTGAACTTGAGTGGCCATAGAACATAAAGGAGTGTAGGCTGAGTGTTAAAACGTTGTTCTTGAAGAGATCAACCAGTGTAGAACATTACTCCAAATACAGCCCTGAAGATGGGGGATTAGGAAGCAATATTACATTTTTGTGCTATGGCAAAGACCACAGCAAGGGTACTATAAGCAAGCTGCACTATTAACCTACAAACCTTATTCAAGAGGTCTTGAAGTCTGATGTAGCTAGTATACAAGAGAAAATTTAATGGAAAAATATACTCCAGGATACGAAGAAATTTTCCTTTGGTGCTTTTAGCTTTTGAAAGCATTCCTCCCTTTGGTGCCCGAGGCAATGGTACTCAGTAGGTTCCTCACAAAGTGAGTAGACACAGGAAGTGTGATAAAAAACAGCATAATGCTTAATTTTCTGTGGTCTACAATTATCCAGCTACGAGTGTCTTACTGCATTAGTAGAATGTAACGATTACACAACTCAAAGTGGTTGTGCAATAAGACACCCATAGGTGATTACAAAGTATACAATTTTTCCAGTAGGGTTATTAATACAAGACATGTGGAATTACTATCAAAGGGGTTTACCTTTGTGCCCCTAGTCAGGGGTAATTTATCTGACATTCTTATTGATCTGAAACTATTGACAAGGAAAATGAACCTAAAGTTGATGTTTCAAGATGAATTTCAAGGACGGAGTGATATTTTAAAAAAACCTAGTAAGTTTATACCACCTTCAAACACTATAGTTGGTTTATTTGAAAAAAATCTGAGTTGGAAATAACAGACTACCTTAACAAAAGTAAGTCTTTGAATGGTTTTCATGCGTTTAACAGTCAAAACAACCTTTCTAGGGATGAACGGATCTTGTTGGATGATTTGGTTAGGGACAGGTCTATTAGATTCATGAAGCCCGATAAGGGCAGTGGCTTAGTGGTTATCGATAGAAATTATTACATTAATCACATGTTAATAATGTTAAGTGGGGAGACCTATGAGGAAAGCAGTTTAAACCAACTTAATATTGCAAACGCTAGGGTGGATTTGTTAATTGAGGATTTATTGATGCAAGGACAAATTGCTGAATCAGAGTATTTTTTTATGATTAACGAATTTCCTGTGGTGAGTGGCATCTTTGGGATTCCTAAGATACATAAGGGACTGGAAACCACACAGAAAACTAAGAAAAAAATGTTGGTAAGTCAGCTCCAAGGGCTAGGCACATGCAGGTACAAAAATTCAGGTAACTGTAGGTTATAGTCCAATCCAATGTACTTAATACCAGAAGTTATAAAAACACTGCTTTATTCACCAAGCCAAAATAAAAGTAAAACGCTGCACCAGCGTTTTTCGTTCTGATAAATATCAGAACTTCTTCAGACAACCAACAACACTAGTTCAAAGCATTTTAAAACAAAGCACTAGGTTAAGACAGATGTCAGTAATTACATTAATTGCTGTATGCCTTGTGTTTAAAGCGATACACTCAAATAACTTCTTTTATGTAATACTGAACCAGAAGTTTTTTAAAAGACTGACCAAAATTCTCACTTAAAAGATTTTACATTAAAAACATGAAAATAAGTCACTGTTATAATATTATCATATCATATCTAAATTCTTCTACTTGCATCTATACTTTAAAACTACACACAAGTACTACTAAAAAGTCATATATAATAAAACCTTAAACTATGCTAATACTAGTAAGTATTGCTAAGTACTGCTTACTTACAAAGCTGTGTTTTGGTTCTAGTTACACCTTCAAGGGCATTCAATGACATACACAAACAACAAAAAGAAAATGAACTATCTCAGTAAACTTTTTATCTTTAAAATACATGAAATTGAGCAACACTCATTTAACCCTGGGTCTCTGTTTGCAGCTAAACGAAGCTGCCACGCTAATTCTTTCTTTTCTAGTTCCAGTTTTACATAAGGGACTGGTTAATGTCAAGTTCAGGCCTATAGTTGATGGTAAACATAGTAAAACTTATTTCATTAGTAGATTTTTGGATTATAACTTGCAAAAAGGCATCAAGTTAATTGATTATATTACAAAGGACTCTTGGCAGTTTTTGGAGAACCTACGTACTGTGGAATTTAATGAAAATACCATTTTAGTCACTATTGACGTTGTGAATCTTTTTTCTGTAATACCCAATGACATAGGGTTGGAATGGTTGGAACAACAGCTTTTTAAGACTGGGTTGTACTATCAGGACCGTATAAATGTATTCATCACTTTGACGGAAATGGTATTGTCCAATAATTATATTTTCTTTGAAGGTTATTACTTTAAGCAAATCACGGGTGTAGCTATGGGGGCAGCTTGTGCCCCCATCTATGCGAATTATGTTATGTCCTACTGGGAACAGGAATATATTTTACACAGTGGCTTTAGATCTAAAATTAGACACTACACCCGATATTTAGATGATTTGTTTATAGTATGGGAAGGTAGTGAAGAGGATTTGAATGCCTTCATGGAATACATTAATAGTACGGTGCATTTTTTGAAGTTCACTCACTCTATAAGTAAACAGGCGATTTCTTATTTAGATGTAAAGTTAAAAATAGACCCTTTAAATTATTCTTTGTCCACCATCTATAGAGAAGCCACTTTCTCAAACTCTTACCTCTGTTATTCTAGTTGGCACCCTGACCACCAGAAAAGAGCAATTATTAAAGGTCAGATGGTCAGGGCTGCCAGGATGGTTAGTGATAACTTAGGAAGTGAAGTTTATAATGAGCATGTTCCTTAGGAGAGGATATCTTGAAGGTATGTGTCTAGCTGTATTGGAGGAAGTTAAATAGAAGAGGGACGAAGGGGTGTATTGGCCATTAATTAGAGGTAGAACAAGTACAGAACTTACAAGAGTGGACCAGGACACAATTAATCAAATTGTTAATGTGGATAATGATGGCCATACTCTACCTGTGACTGATAACACCAGTAGTCATTTTTCCAAACACAACCTTTATTTTATCACCACATATTCTTATGATGCTCCCAATATTAGGGACATTATATACAACAATTGGAGGTTTCTCAGGTTAGATTGTTTGGTATGGGACAAGCTTGGTACTTATCCCAAATGCATTTTTAGGAAGGCTAGGTCCTTGAAACAGCTATTAGAGAAGGGTGATAATGTTTCCATTGTAACTGGTAGGCCCGTCGGGAATTTTAAATGTGGGAGATGTAGTGTGTGTCATCACATCTTATTAACAGGTTCCAATTTACAAGTGGTAGGTGTGCCTATTAGATTACATGGGCATTTTGACTGTCATACAAAAAATGTGGTGTACATGGCACAGTGTGTACAGTGTCCGGGTTTTATGTCGGAAAAACTAGTAGAGCCTTTAAAGAGAGGATTAATGAGCACCTTTCAGATATAAGGCTAAGGAAAAGCACTAATGCCCTTTACAGGCACATTGAAACACATGATGGACATAATTTCAAGTTTTGTATATTGCAAAATATAATTAAGGATGTACAGGGTAGGATTTTAGATTTGCATTTAGATATTAGTGAAGTAAGGTGGCAACTTAGGTTGAATGCAACTGTCTTCCCTGGTATTAATGATCATATTAGTAATAGCCCCAATTTTAAAACTGAAATACATTCTTGGGTGACTAGTTGATAATTTCACTTGTCATGTATAATTGTATTTTTTTAGCATTACATATTACATGGTGCGATGCTAGGTGTTCATTTTCATTATAACATTTTGTTATTTGATTTTGTGACACTGTATTTATGATTTTTTTAGTATCACTAATGCAGTATGTTCACCATATTATAAGTGATTTGTTTGTGTGTGCGCTCAGGTTGCTTTAAGCATGGTGAAATGTTTTTTGCCTTTTAAGTTTTTAATTGACTAATTGATCAATGATGTCATTTTATCTTGTATAAATGCTGGTGGGTAACCACTTTTTAACATTTTGTTCTGAAGAAGTCTAAATAAAGACGAAACCTAGGTCAAATTCGTTTTTGTGGTGGTTTCAGTCCTCCAGTACCCATTGTCAGTTCCATTTTCTTTCGTTTGGTTTTTGGTTTGTGTTTGGTTTTTGTCATAGGTTTACTTTCATGTTGAGGAAAAATAATGGAGAGGGTTATTTTGGATCAGTTGTTAGAATTGGAAAGGTTGGGACTTGAAACCATATCTCTGCATGCATATTTGGAAAACAGATCTATTACCACCTGTAACATGATGTTCTATAATAGTATATGAACAGCTATGAATGAAAAATTGTGCTGTGATGCAACTTATATAGACTTAACTTCATCATTTGATAGGGTCATACTCAAAACACTGATCAATAAATTAGAATAACTAGGTATTGATTTACTCAGGATAGTTTCATAAGTGGTTATTGACCCGAAGGTCTTTATACATCTAGCCATGTATACCAAATATAATACAAGAGAAACCCAATATAAAGGCTCTTACCAAAACTGAAGATCTTAGCAACAGCTGCCCATATCTAGGGGAGTCATAAGTGAAATCCTCGGCAGGAATTTACAGTTTCCCATCCAAACATAAATGTGGGACTTAACCCTTGCTCAACAGTATGTGTTCTCTGATTCATCTTTGTTTTACCAGTGGTGCTACACACACACTTGATAAGATGGATAGCTGCATGGCTTTGTAAAATACAGAAACTGGACAGGTGAAATTCGAGGTTACAGTCAGGGTGTCCCATGGGGTTCTATTTTAGGCCCATACTTGTTTAGATTATTTCATCTGAGGCATTCTACCATCTGTATGCAGATTATTTGAAAATGGGTAAACAAATGATGTGTGTTACAGACAGGGCATGTGTGCAAAGGAACTTGACTAAATTGACCATTTGGGCAAAGGAGAATAATATGATAATGAATGCATCAAAAACTATGCATATACAATTTGTGAGACATAAATTGAAAGTTGAATATTTAATACAGCACCCAGTGAACTGTGGATTCATTTAAGGACCTGGGTATACGGGTAGATCAAGCTTTGAGTTTTTCTAATCACGTCAACCAATTGGTTAATGACAGTTGCAGAAGTATAGGTTGTATAAAAAGATTTATAAAATCTAGGAAATCAGAAGCGAGGAAGTCATTGTTTTATAGTTACATTAGACCCAGTCTTGAGTATAGAAAAACAATATGGAAGCCTTTTAAGAAAACAAGCATGAGTAAACTTGAAAGATGATAGTGGAAATATAACAAGGCCATCCATTGACATGAAAATTCAAGTTATGAAAGACTGAAATATCTGAACCTGTACAACATCTCGTATAGATATTTAACTGGAGCCTTTATGAAAGTGTATAGGGCATTTACAGACAACTCCCCCTGGGAATGTTTGAAGCTATCAAAACACACTAGAGAATCATGAGACAACTTATGTAGAAGATTCTATACGAATGAGAAGTGTGCTAACTGGTTCTCTGACAGAGTAGCTGATGCATGGAACAGACTACCACATTACATTAAAGCAAGCACTAGCTTAGATATTTTTAAGAACTGCCTGAACACTTATTATGGAAATAACTGTTTTGGTATAATGATAGAAGGACATTAATGCCCCTGCTTGAAATAATTGCATGCATGCACACTACCCCACAGTTCTGGATTTTCTAAAAGCTGTTAAAAGACTGGTGAAGGAAGTCTATGGAGATGGACAGGTTATCATCTGCATTTAGCGGATTTGGAAATGGCAACTATACCTGGGCACTTTTCATGTATCCAGTAAGTGAGCTGTGAAATTTTATTGTCGATGCTTCCAATACTGAAATACATGAAAAGCCTTTATTCTTTGGGGGCAGTGAAAAATACCCCAATTTAGTCCAATGTGCCCTGCAAGACAAATCAGTATTCTGTATGTGTGGGTGATTGAATGATGCCTTGAACTTAAAACTGGGTTCAGTATGACTTGCATATATTTACACCTGTATGGTATGCAGACACACCAAATGAAGAAATGTGTCTAATGAAAATGAGAGTGTATTAATGAAGGTGCTGTGCAGGATGATGTACTCTGTGCTAATGTAGAGTTACGTGCGACTATTGTGAAACCTGAGTATTTTACAGTGCATCCATAAAATATAAATTAAAAGAAATTGCATGGGTTGCATTACTACAGTTACTGATGTCCCTGTATTTAAACTGGAAAACAAGGGCTAATTGTTTAGGACAGCAATATTTTGGCTCTAACAGATGAAAGGAATACAGTGGGGGTTAAACAAGACTAAGGAAACCTAGTGGGAATGGAGGTTGGGTGTGGTATATGACAAAATCAATGGATCTGGCTTGTTATAAAGTATGGCACATATAAAAAGTCAAAGACAACACTTAAGATAAGCCTGAAACTCTATCTCATGTACCATAAGTGTAGCACAAACTTGGCAAATAACTACCAAAATATCAAAAGATGCTTGACTACTATAGTTGACTCAAAAATACTTGGTGAAGGTGTGAACCAAAGACTAAATAGCCATGGTAGAAATATCTAGTGAAAATATTTTCGAAGCAAGCTGTGAAAATGGCCACACGCCAAGTGAGGTGGTCTCTGAAGGCAGCATTTTGCAATAGGCAGTTAACCATCTAATGGCAACATTTAATTCAGTGAGTAACCCACTTGGAAAAGATTCTATCAACACCTATCCTTTTCCTCTCTAAATCAAATGAATCAAAAGCAGTTTTGTCTTCCAACGCTCTTGCCTCCACTTTGTGTAAAACATGAGGAGAATGCATGTCAAAGAACTTGAAGGGCTCTCTCTCTCTCCCTCTTGACTTTTGCTCCACAAAAAAAACAGGGAAATGATGGACTGATTTGAGGATAATTCTGACCCCATTTTCAGGAAGAAATGTGGAATGCCACTATGGAACATGATTTTTATGACAGACCTTTTACAAGTGAAGGCCTGAAGCTTGGAGATAGTTGAGCTACAAATGATGGGCACTACGAATAGTATTTTCCAACAGACAAATGTCAGTCACTGAACCACCAGGTCTGAAAGGAGGATGGGCAAAAGCTTGCCAATTAAGAAGTTGAAGTCCTAAGCAGAGAAGGGTTGCTTCAAAGGTGGGTAAAGATGCAAAGCCCCTTTATGGAACTGCTTGATCAGCAAGTACTTGTTTGCAACCATATCCTCCAAAAGGTAGGAAAGGCAGAAGTAACTGATAAAGGTCCATTAACTATGCCATAAAGGTGAATGAAATAGCTCAGAACCACCTGCAACCTGATTTGGGTGACATGGGATACCCAGGTAGCAAACATACACTCAGCAGAACAAATTCACAGGTGTTTACTAGGCTAACGACCACAAGGGCCTTTTAAGCTAAGCCATGCATCTCAAATCTCTGACAAGTTCTGGTACCTTTGATAAGTGTAAGCAGGGGCCTAGGAGATGAACCATTTACAGGTTGCCTGTGTCCATTACAGACACAAGTGCCAAGGGATGAATTTCCTGTTCCCCATCCAATTGTCCAAGTTGCACTAAAATTGGGATAGAGAAATGGTGTAGTCTCTGGAATACATACCCATCTCCTATTTATATCACAGGCAGGGTTTTTAATTCTTTAGACTGGATAATTCTGGTGCTGTCTGTTTTGCGGATATGCAGGAGATCCATCAGAGTGGGGTCTGACAATACCCTGTATGCCAGGCATAGATCTCCCTTCAACAGGCTATAGGCAACAGAAAACAGGTATAGGGCCTTAAGGCAGTCTGCACATGACATTTTACTTACACTCTGCATTCTTTTAGTGAGTAAGCTCTGTGGAGGTTCCACTTGTAAAGTGTAAGGATTCTTTGCAACTTCAGTTACTTCTGAACTTAGGTTAGTATCTGAAGATAAGGGCAACTTAGACTAGAATTTGAAGCAAAGGACAATTACAGAGCCTTCTTTAGCTACAGTAGGAAACCAAAAAATAACACCCAACAATGCTTTGAACTTATTCATAATGGTACCACCTACTCTGATCTAATAGATATTGCTGATATACTAACAAATTCAGGGTGAATTTACCTAGATATGACTTGCCAAAACCCCCTATCCATACATCTCTCAGATCCCCCCTCATCACCACTAAAGAGCATGTATTGAAGGTAATCTCACATTTCACCAATGGGACCTGGCATTATACATGGCTATTTAACAAACACTACAAAACAAGCACTAGCACAGCCACTCAAACTATTTAATCTAACATTACCCACTGGTATCCCTGAAGTTTGGCAAACAGAGCAGTCATGATGCCACTACAGAAGGGTTACCCCACTACTGACCCCAGGAATTATAGACCTATCAGCCTGACAAGTCTTATTTGCAATGCCATGGAAAATACAACTGATCTGATAAACTTTGATATTACAAATTTCATTAGGCTAGACTCACAGCAGTATAGCTTTGCCACAGGTAGATCCTACTTAATGAATCTGGTTAACTTCTTTTTGAGAGGGTAACACACACTGCTGACAGCAGCCATGCTCTCTCCACTGTAAGCCTTGACCTTCACACCATCCCTTCAAGTTAGCTTAATGCATTAAAACACATCCCTGTGTTGTAAAATGGATATCAAATTGGCTAACAGACAGAACATATACAGTGTGTGTAACAGATGACAGAGAATATGAAGGTGACCAGTGGTGTCTGACAGGGCTGAATACTGGGACCTCTTTCATTTGACATTTACCTTTCTGATCTCCAGACCATAAACCAAGACCTCTGTCTAATCAAGCTTGCAGACTGTAAAGTAAACTGGGAGTCATTTTCATGTCCCCCACTGACAACAAAGCCCTTTAAAAGCAAGAACTTACACTTGCAAATACCTGGTGTACTAAAATTGATCTCCAACTAAAAGTTAAAAAGTACAATATCATTGCATTTGGTTAACTCCTCCTCCATAGGATACAACATAGATAAACATGTCAAACTAGAAAGAACCCAGTGGTGCAGCGGTTAATGTCACCTCACAGCAAGAGGTTCTCTGGTTCAATTCTCAGCTGGGGTGCCTTCTGTGTGGAGTCTGCATGTCCTCCCTGTGTTCACATGGGTTCCTCCAGGTACTCTGGTTTCCTCCTACATTCCAAAAACATTTG
This sequence comes from Protopterus annectens, assembly GCF_019279795.1. Taxonomy (NCBI): domain Eukaryota; kingdom Metazoa; phylum Chordata; order Ceratodontiformes; family Protopteridae; genus Protopterus; species Protopterus annectens. The sequence goes on along the minus strand of NC_056726.1, from coordinate 1,605,578,004 downwards.
TCTGGACCATTTCTCCTCAGGCCTTCACTGAAAATGGGCTCTGTCCCAGTCAGACTTTCTTGGTAAACAAATATTAAACAACTAAAATAAAATCACAAAACCTCTAAACTACCACAAAAGACTGCAAGTACTCTCTATTCAGTATATTAAAGAGTTCTGAGAAGAGATCTATACCTTGTCTTCCATGCCATTAAGGACCCAGTAGTCATGGAGCTCTTGCATCTCCACAACCCAAATAGTGCCACAAATACCAGAAGCAAGGATCTAAATCTTCATCAACAAATGAATAAAACACAGTGGCAAGATAGGTTTATTATGCAGCACCTTTCCTACTCCTAGAATAGCCTCCCTCGGCAAATCAAGCAGTGTGATATATAATATTCCTTCAAACAGGAGCTGGGATACTAGATGAGTACTCACAAATTCATCCTGGTTTGACTGGGCTAGTCGTCCTTTAAAAATGAAATACTATGGGTGGGTATTAGCAAAGTGTAAATGATCACAAGACTCAGTTGTCTTATATTTCTTATAATTCCGATAACCTGTTTGGAGAACCATGGAGATAAGACAGTCTTCAACAAGGTATACCTTGAACTGTATCCCATTGTCTCTGCAGCTATAGGGGATCTCAGAGTGAGAATGAGGACAATGCTCTCCATCTATAGAGATCAGACTGCTTGAAACCACACCCTTTTTGTCCACTAGCAGCTGGCAAGTTTAGTTTTTCTTCCCTAAACTCTTAACAGTAAGGTATGGAATCAAGACGAATTGCAAGAAAGCATAATGAAACTGTAATATTCCAGAAGGGTAACTGTATCTACAATAAAACCTCTCTTGTCCTGATGAATGGAACAGATGACTCTAAAGAGGCAAAAATTGGAAATTTGGAGTGCCACTCTTCTAAAACAGATCTGAATCAAGGACATTTAATGAAACTGCAACATGAGAGAACCAAAAGAGTAGCTCAAGGATTCTGCAATCATATTCACTTTGCTAATAGTGTCAACAACTGTGATGATAATGCCTTGGTGGAAGGCACAATACCAGTTATAAAGAAGTTATGACTTACCATAACATTCCATCTGTGTTGTCCCTCCATCTATTCTTGACTTGTGGGTCTACGGTTCTGATCCGGCTGTTAAACAACTCGCATCATCGAAAAAATATCTCTTGAGCTATACATCTACCCATAATGCCCCATTCGAGTTTGCAGGCTTAAAGAAGAAAAATACCCTAGCTCAAGTCAGAAGCCTTGTCCAAGGAGTATCCTAAAAAAGAAAAACCCAGGACAGCATGTCACTTCACCAGAACTCTATAAGAGGGGGCAGGTGAGGTGGGATGCAAGAATAGATGAAGATCAACAACACAGATGGAACGTTATGGTAAGTCATAGGTACAGACTGTAGGTGTTTACTAGGCTCATGACCACAGGGGCCTTTTTAAGCCTAACCATGTATCCCAAATTTCTGACAAGTTTTAATACCCTTGATACGTGTAAGCATGGGCCTGGGAGATGAACCATTTACAGGTTACCTGTGTCCATTAGAGACATAGGTGCCAAACCAGGGATGACTTCATCTGATGTTCTCAATCTTCATCTATTCTTGACTTGTGGGACAGAATCCCCAGCTACCTTACATCCTGGATGGCCCTATTGAAGAACATTCCTGAGAACCATAGAACCAAAGGAAACTCTCCCTCTGGAGACCATATCCAACTTGTAATGAGTAATAAAAGTATGTGGAATAGCCCATGTTGCAGCTGCACAAATTTCTGACAGGGAAGCTTCAGAATGAAAACCAGCTGAAGTCACCATAGAGCTGGTAGAATGTGCTTTAACAGCATAGGGAGTCTCAGATTCCTTTTCATGTAAATAAAGGAAATGCAATCCCTTAATCTTGACAGAGTAACCTTGGAAACAGATTTGCCCAAGGTTGCACTCGCAAAAGACACAAATAATTGTTCTAATTGTCTAAAAAAAGAAATTATGTACACACCATAACGTTCCATCTGAGTAGTTCTACTTTATTTGTCTTCAACCTGTGGGATACCGGATCTGTATCAGATCTGAGCCGGCAGTTTCACTAGCATCTGCTCCGAGCTCCAAGCACCTCCTCCTACCATAATACACCTCCACTACCTTCCAACCCCCAGATCGAGTTTGCTGACCCATATACTGATATCCCAACCTGAAAATTACTTTATGACCTACAACTGCAGCCCACAGGCTGTTCATATTACAAGGTAAGGGGGAAGGACGGTTGAAGACAAATGAAGTAGAACTTCTCAGATGGAATGTTATGGTGAGTACATAACTTCTTTATCTGAAGTAGTTTACTTCATTTGGTCTTCAACCTGTGGAACAGAGTCCCCAGCTACTAAACTCCTGGGTGGCCCTCATGGAAGTATATTCCGGAGCACCATAGAACCAATTGATGCTCTCCTTCTAGAAATCAAATCCAAATTGTAGGGAGAAATAAAGGTATGAGATGACCAAGTAGCTGCAGAACAGATATCCTCCAATGAGACACTAGACCAAAAGGCCGCAGAAGTAGCCATGGACCTAGTGGAATGAGCTTTCACCTGACCCGGAGGAGACGCGCCTTTGTCCTTATAGACCTGAAGGATGCATGAAGAAATACACCTAGCAGGTGACCTTGAAGATAGCTTTACCCAAAAAGGGTTTATAAAAGAACACAAACAGCTGATCGGATTTGCAGAAATTTTTGGTCCTGTGTAAATAAAAATGCAACTGCCAATGAACATCCAACAAGTGGAGTTTATATTCCATTTTGTTAGCAAAGTTAGGAAAGAAGACAGGTAAATTAATGGTTTGATTAATATTAACTGGTGATGCCACCTTGGGAAGAAAGGATGGATTGGTCCGAAGGGAAACCCTACCTTTGTGGAAAATCATACAAGGAACTTTGACAGACAAGGCTTGCAGTTCTGAAACCCTTTTAAGAAAAGTGATGGAAAACTGTTTTCCAAAATAAGAATTTTTAGATCTGTAGTTCCAGCAGGTTCAAAAGGCAGAGTGACCAGAACTTGAAGAACCAAAGTAAGGTCCCATGGGGGAACAGGATCCTTTCACAGGGGGGCATAACAGAAAAGTCCCTTTAATAAAGGCTTTACACAGTCTGGAGGAGGCTAGTGAGGCAGAATTCTCACCCACATGAAAATGAGAAATGGCAGCCAATTGAACTCTGACAGTAGAAGAACTAGGTCCCTGTTGAAAAATATTGGTTAGGAAATCAAGAATGGCAGAGACAGGAGCCGTGAAGGGGTCTAAACTCCTTTGAGAGGCCCAAAAGGAAAAACATTTCCATTTGCTGCGATAAACCTTCCTGGTTGAAGACTTATGAGCAGCCACCAGAACAGACCTAACTGAAGAGGATAATCCAGGAGTCCTAGCGATCACTGGAACTGGAGCAGCCAAGCTGTGAGCTTCAAACTGTCGAGGTTCAGATAAGGAACCCCCAATGAGTGTGAAACTAGATCCTGAATGTGATCCAAGATTCAGAGCTGAGCCAGAAGCTGAGACCAAAGGAAGGGAAACCATACCTGGCGAGGCCAAAACAGGGCAATGAGGATCACTATGCTCCCCAGTCGACGAGCTTTCTGTAGAAACCTCAGAATAAGAGGTACTGGAGGGCAAGCATACAGAAGACTGGGAGGCCAAGCATGGACTAGAGCATCTCTGGGGGACTCCCCCGGCAGGAGGTTCAGAGCGAAAAACTCATTGTTCTTCACATTGGAAGGAAATGCGAAGAGATCACAAGGCTGACCCCACTCCAGGAAGATCTGCTCCACTACTGAAAGATTCAGTGACCACTTGTATGGCATCATAATAGTCCGACTTGTCCGCTAGAATGTTGGACCATCCCAGAACGTGCATTGCTATGAGAAAACGATCGGTGGAGATCGCCCATTCCCACACTCATGGCTTCGCAACAAAGGGGGTAAGATCTGGTCCCTCCCTGTTTGTACATATATCAGACCACTGACATGTTGTCTGACTGAATCGCAATGGTTCCCAGAGGAAGAAAGGCATGAAGGGCCTGCAATGCTAAAAAGACACCACACATCTTTAGAATGTTTATGTGCAAGCTGGTTTCTACAGGGGACCACAGGCCTTGGACTGTTCTGCCCGAACAATGCCCCCCCACCCGAGTTGGGAGGTGTCCGTGGTGACTGTGGCTTGGACAGGAGCTGGAATAAAGGGTCATCCCTCCAAGATCTCAGAAGAACACATCCATCATAGAAGGGACAACCAACAGACTGAGTTGTACTGGATATGACAATGGAAGTTCCAACAAGAACCATTGTACAGCTAGTGTCCACTGTAGAACTTTCACACATAACTGGGCGCATGGAAGAAGTGTTATGATCGCTGCCATTGAACCTAAGGCCCTCAACACTGAGTCTGCTGATGGAAGATGAGAATGGTAGATGAGAGAGACATGCATCCTCAGGTTTTGTACTCTCTCCAAGGTCACGAAGATTTTGCACTGTAATGTGTCTATCCTTGCCCCAATGTAGTAGTCCATCACCTGGGAAAGAATTAGAAGTGAATTGGATGCAGTGACTGTGATCCCCAAATGCAGGGCAAGCTTTAAGAAATAATCCCTGGTTTGAGAAAGTAGACACCTGGTGGGAGCAGTGAGGAGCCAATCGTCTAGGTACGGATAGACCTGAAGCTTCAGGTGAGCCGCTACTACTGCCATCACTTTGGTGAACACCCTGGGGGCTGTGGTGAGACCAAAGGGTAGGGCTCAAAATTGGTAATGATAGACTCCTAGCCGAAAGTGGAGGAACCTCCTGGAGCTTCTGTGCATCTTTATGTGATAGTAAGCATCCTGGAGGTCTAACAAGCACATGGACTGTAATGTGACCATCCAGAATTTTTCTTTGGCAACTGACAGGTTCAGGGTAGATAAGGCCCATTCTGGACCCAAGTCCCCCGTTTTATTTGGCACCAAAAAGAACCTGGAGTAGAAGCCCAGTCCGGACTGATCTGGGGAGACAGTTTTGATGGCTCATTTACCTAGCAGCTTGGAAATTTCCTGTGCTGCTGCCTCCCTTTGCATGGGTGGTACATCCGGGAGGTGTTTGGGAGGAACCACAAAGGGGATAGAGTATCCTCTGGATATGATCTGAAGCACCCAGGGGTCTGCTGTTATGGACTCCCATGTTGCCAGGTGCAAGGACAATTGTCCCCTGACTACCTCCAGAGTAGAGCAGTCAGGCAACCCCTCAGGATTGCTGTCCAGGCCCATCTGAGAAAGGTTCGAGACCCAAAATTCCTCGGACCCCCTCTGCCTCTAGGCTGGCATCCATTCTGTCCCCCTCTGCCTCTGGGGGAGACTCCACCAGCTCCTTGACTAGGTCGCATTGGAGTCTTGTGATGTGGGCCAGGTAGTTAAGCGCCCCAATAGAAAAGGTTGCTGACGTGTAAACTCACTTCCCTAAATCATCATCCGCGACTCTTGGTCAGGAGGATGAACCAAAGAACTCTCTTGGGCTAATTCCTTCTTTGTGGCTGCTGCTACCACCATAGCGTCTATGGGGGAGCCCTTGTTCCACACTGGCCTATCTGAAGGTAGACTCAAGATCTTATCAGGCCTTTTAGGGATTGGTTCTGTGGTGTCTGGCTCCTTCCAGGCCCACGATGTGGCCAGGTGAACCAAGGGATCTGTGGGAGGGGACACCCAGGAAGTAGATGGACCCATGCCGAAAGCCTCCAGGAACACGGACTCATCAGAAGGTTTGGAGGTGGACCAATCTCCTCGTTGGCGAAGGATTTCCTTCCAGGACATCCTCGGGAGGTTACCTGGGGGAACCTTCCCCATCATCCAAATCTGTATCCTCGGTGAGGGACTTGGGGGAGTCCAAGTGCCTCCTCTTACATGTATGCTTGCGAGGCACATCTCCGGTGGGGCTCTCTGGGGGGGGGGAACTCACAAGCCACTTGTTCCTTAGGGGGAACCGTCTGGGGTTCCTCGAGCATGGGCTGTCCCTCTGGTTAAATGGATTTGTAGAAAGAGCCAACGGGGCTCGGGGTGGAGTCCGTGGGGATAGTCAAGGGTCTCAATCTAGCAGAGAGAACCCTTTCTACCATGTCGAATACCAAGGGAGAATGAACCTCCTGGGGAACCAATAAGGAAGCCGGTCTCCCCGGATCAGACATGAGAATTGAAGCAGGGCCCGAAGTGAACGGAGCTCAGAGGGAGGGAACTTGGCCCGACAAAGCCAGAGCCGAAGAAAAAAGTTCTGCTCCCTCAGATCCAATACCCAAGTTCCAGCTCTGAGAGTGGCTCGGATCAGAGCTGGTTGGATCCGACATGTTCCAGGCAGCTGTCAGCACCGACCCCGACTAAGGCCATCCTTGGATCAGAGTACTCCGAACCTGGTGGACAGATTGGAGAAGGAGAAATCGGTGTAAAAAAAGGGAAGTGAGCTCCTCCTTCCTGACGGAGAGGGTGCTGGCAAGACCCCCATCTGGATCGGAGTACGAATGAACATCCTCATCATTTTATCCATGTCAACTTCCGATAAGGACAGCGTGGACCTCGACGAGGCCACAGAGTCTGACCTTGCAGGTCAAGAAACTGAGATCCTAGAGGGGGAGACAGTGCCTCCTCTGGCTCCGGGGAAAATCTCGAAGATCGGAGCTGAGGGGTGCCACGGATCGTAGGCTTATTTTGGCAGGAGGGAGGTCCAGGGGACCTCATGTTTTTCAGATCTGTGGGATTTTGGCTCTCTCCCCTTCTCTCTGCCCCTTTTCTGCTTCACTTCTGCAGGCTTTGAAACAGGAAGTTAAGTCCCAGCCTGGGAAGGAGGAGAAGCAAGAGAGGAAGGAGAGGCAGCCACTGTGACCAAAGCCGAGGATGAAGCAACAGCCTCAGAAGTGGGAAGAAGGCCTTTCAGGGCCAACTTAGCCTTCCTGTCCTTGATTGCGAGCAGGTTAAAACCCGTGCATATACAGCAGTCAGTACTTAGATGGGCAACACCCAAGCACATTACTCAGAGTGTGGCCATCTGCTGGAGACAATTTATGGCCACACTCAGTGTGCACCTTTTAAACACAGGCTTGTCAGCCATGCTTCTATCAGCCACTCAGACAAGAGAAGGAAAAACAAGGAGAGCAAAAAAAATTACTAGTTTTCCCACTTAAACCACTCACCACACTCAAGCACACAGAACACACTGAGGGGGGAGGGGAAGCAAATACACTAACAAACTAATGCTAAACTACAACAAAGTTAAATTTCATGATGCACCAGCAAGGGGAGAAGAGGGAACCTATACTAATACACTACACTAATATTTAGAGAAAAAAAGCTTCTTAAAAGCTTACAAAAACCCACTTACTACTCGGAGCTCAGGAGATCATGATGCTTCAGCAAGCTGCTGCAAATGAGATCTGGAGGTTGGAAGGTAGTAGAGGTGTATTATGGGCAAGGGGAGGTGCTTGGAGCTCGGAGCAGATGCTAGTGAAACTGGCAGCTCGGATCCGATATGGATCCGGTATCCCACAGGTTGAAGACCAAATGAAGTAAACTACTTCAGATTGCCTAGTTCTGCCCAGATAAAAACTTAACTGCCTGTGCATGTCCAGAAGGTGCAAGCAGTATTCACCTTGATTAGAAAATTTTGGGAAAAATACAGGCAAATGTATAGCTTGATATTAGTCTCTGAAATCATTTTAGGAAGAAAGGACAGATTTGCTCTGCAAGAGACTCTGTCTTTATGGAAAACTAGAAAAGGGGCTTTTGAATACAGAGCCTATAATTTGGAGACTCGTCTTGACAAGGTGACAGCAATTAAGAAGCAATGTTTTCCAAGAAATAAACAAGTCACAGGTAGTTGCAGGTTCAAACAGAAGGAATGTAAGAGACTGCAAAACAACAGTAATGTCCCATGGTGGTAGAGGATCCTTGGATGGAGGCTTTAGATGAATGGTGCCCTTAAGAAAAACCTTACACAGCCTGTTGGAAGATTAAGGGCTGATCACTAAAACCATTATGGAAATTTGAAATAGCTGCTTAGATAACCTCAACAGTGGAAGCATAAACTCCTTTACCAAAGATGGTAGCTAGAAACTCTAGAAAATTTTCTACTGGTGCTGAAAAAGTATCTAGACCATTATCAGTAGCCCAGATAGAAAATCTCTTGCATTTACTATGGTAGAGATTCCTAGTGAATGGTTTATGGGATGCCAACAAAATGTGTCGTACAAGAGATGGGATGTCATTATGCCTGGTCACTAATAGAATTGGAGAAACCAAGCGGTCAAATTGAGGGTCTGTAGTCTGGGGTGCACTAGTTCCCAAGGATGGGACAGAAGATCCAGAATCCATGGCCAGTGAAGTAGATGAGGCCAAATGAAGGGAAACCATATTTGTAGAGTCCAGTAAGGTGCAACGAAAATTACTTTGCTTCTCAACTGAGCTGCTTTCTTGAGGAAAAAAGGGAAAGGGGAAAGGCATAAATGAGACCTGGGGCCAATTGAGAAGACCATATCTGGGGGGCTCCCCTTGAGAGGGAATTAGGGCAAAGTACCTTCTGCACTTGTTCAGGGGTGAAGCAAATTGGTCGCAGAAGGCTGGCCCCAGCGAAGGACAATCTTCACCACTCTGGAGTTTAGACACCAATCGTGAGGCATGAGGATACACCTGCTCAGTTTGCCCACAATCATGTTTGATCTCCCTGGGATGTGCATTTCTATCAGAAAGCTGTTGGAAGTTATGGCCCATTGCCACACTTGAAGGGCTTCTTGACACAGCGGGTAGGACTTGGTTCCTCCCTGTTGGTTGCTGTATCAGACCATGGACATGTTCTCTGACTGAATAGCAATAGTCCCTTGAGGTAGGGCAGAATGAAACACTTGCAACACTAGAAGCACTGCCATGAACTCCAGAACATTGACATGCAGACTGGCTTTGGAGGGGGACCAAGTGCCTTGGACCGTCTTCCCCATATAATGCCCCATCCCATCTGGTAAGCATCCATGGTCACTATGGCCTTGGGCTGAGGAAGGACAAAGGAATGGCCTAGAAGAATCTCCTTGGACTGCATCCACCAGGATAGGTTGGTTTTGCTTCAGATGGATATTAAAAACTAGGTGATTCATGGGGTGGGTTAGAATGGGCCATTGGTTCGCAAGCAGCCACTGAAGTCTCATGTGAAATCTTGCCAGTGGGACTAACGTGACTGCTGCTGCCATAGAGCCCAAGACTTGCAGAATTTGCTGAGCCAGTATTTTGTATGAATGAAGAATAGGGTGGACCTGCAATTGTATTTTCTGCAACCTGTGGAGGGGAAGAGATGCCACACAAGACAGTGTGCTGAGGTGAGCTCCGATGAATTCCACATCTTGAGAAGCGGTTAGTTGAGATTTCGCAAGACTGACCATGATACCCAACTGTTGAGATGGCACCAGAATGAAGCTCTTTGCAGAAGTAGATGTCTTTTGAAAGCGGTGAGGAGCCAGTCGTCTAGGTAAGGCAACACCCAGAATCCATGCAGCCTCAAATGTGCTGTGACCGCTGCCATGCATTTCGTGAACACCCTGGGGGTTGTGGTGATACCAAAGGGAAGCACTCTGAACTGGTAATGACTGGAATTTGTCCACCTTTATGTGGTAATATGAGTCTTGAAAGTCAACAGAGCACATCCATTTTTCTCCAAGAAGGGAATTATTGACTGAACCGTGACCTTCTGGAATTTTGACTGTTGGACAAATTTGTTTAGAATGCGGAGATCCAAAATTGGTCTCCAGTCCCGTTTTCTTTGGCACTAAAAAGAATCTTGAGTAAAATCTGGATCCTAATTGGTCTGGTGGGACTTCCTGGATGACTCTTTCTAGCAGCTTTTGTATTTCTAAGGCTCCTTTATCCCTCTGACTGGGTGGAAGCTTGGGGAGTCTTGTTTGGGTTCTAGGGTAAAGGGAATTGAATAACCTCTGGAAATAATCCTTCACACCCAGGTATCGGTTGTTATGCATCACCAGGTGGTTGGGTGTTAAGGAAAATCTTCCCTGACTGCCTCCAAAGGCAAGCAATCGGGCCTCTTTCAGGAGTACTGATAGGGTTGACCACAGGAGGACTCCCTGGAACCCTGATTCTGTGGACCACCTCTGCCTCTTGGATGGAGTCTTCCATTGCAACTCCTCCCTCTGCCCCAAGGGAAGTCCACACCACATGTGTCCTGGAAAGGCTTCTGGGACTTCTTGAACCACATTTTGCCACTACTTTGACTCCTGGAGTAGGATCATTGAGGAGTGGAAAATGTATGCTCACAGCAGACAGAATCTTTCTATCCTTTTTACACCTGGAAGAGTTTCCTTAACTTTGGGCCCAAACACAGAGGATCCATCAAAGGCAGCACTGATAAAGGAAGACTTGAATGGTTTCACACACACACACACACACACACACACACACACACACACACACACACACACACACACACACACACAGGTGCACCCAAGCGTGTGGTAATAGCAACATCTGAACCTGCTTGACCTGGTCACCCCTTCGGCTGCATGTGCAATGAGCCTCATGGATGAGTTTGAGATAGACTCCAGGGTAGCTAACTGGGAGGCACCTTCTCCTGAATCCCCTCACCCACTGCTCATGCCAAGGTATCTGACAGCTCCTTAACCAGATCTCTCTGAAGTCTAGTAAAGTGTGCCAAAAAGTTCAAGGACCTGATGGAAAAGGTCAGTGATGCATACATCCGCTTCCCAAATCTGTCCATTGCCCTGGACTTTTGGTAAGGGGGATGAACTGTACAACTTTCCTCAGCTAGTTCATTCTTGGTGGCAACCGCTACCACCATGGCATCAACTACCAATCCCTTTGCCCAATGTGGATGGTCCTCAAGAATGGAAAGTATTTTGTCAGGTTTCTGGGGGACAGGTTTTACAGAATCAGGAGCCTTCCAAGCCTGCTGAGTGATCAGTTTAATTAGATCCTCAATGGGCAGGGTTACAGGGTAACCCAGGAGGTACATGGGTGAGCACCAAAGGCCTGCAAGTAAGCAAATTCCTCAGAGGAAGGGTCTTTGGGCTTCCAATCACCCCTCTTTTAGGATTTCAAGAAGGTCTCCGAAGGAGACATCTCCCGGGGGGGACTATGGGGAACCTTCCTCCTCATCGAAATTTGTGTCCTCAGTGATGGATTCTTCAGGAGAATCAAGGTATTTCCAATTACACAATCACTTCCAAGGTACTCTTCAGTGGGGGCATCTGAGGAGTGTACGCCTTTAGCAGACAAGTCTTGAGACCTTGGAGCTTGCTGTCCAGGGGTAGAGGTTGGTGGAAGAACCGATAAACTTGGGGTTAACAGGTGAGACTACAGTAACACAGAAGCCAATGGAATTGGAGAAACCAAGCAGTCATCTTGAGGATCTGTAGATTGGGGTGCGCTCTTTCTATGGCTTGAAAGGCAGGACTCCCTGAGGAGTGATGGGAGCCTGGAATCGAGATAAACTCAAAACCAGGGTTATACCCTGCCCCGAGATACCCACCTGACAAACCGGAACTGAGGATGGGTCCTCAGTCGGCGCAGCCCAGAGAGACACGGCCAGCTCCATAGAAAAATTGAAGCCGACTCAAACCGGTCGGGTCTGACAATGAAGACACGGTCCCAGGGACCTGTCAGTCCAGAAGGCATCAGAGCCATACTTGGCGAAGACACAGAGGTTATTGGCACTGAAATTACTGGAACCTGTGAAGTCAAGAGTCGAGAGCTCTAAAGCCTGTGAAGAGGTAAGAGGAGGTTATGGGATAGAAACCCCAAATGAAGGGAGAAGAGGATGACAAGATGAAGGAAGACCTCTGGCTGTCAGGATCACATCCACTAACCTAACTATATCAATCTCAGAGACTTTTAGTGGAGCGAATAGGCAATCCTGAAGTAGACTCGGGTCTTTCTGGAAAGGGGCTAGGGAGCTGTCCAATGGAGGGATCAAAGGAGGGGAAATAAGTTGTCCTGGGCTGAGTAGAATTGTCCGGCTTCAGCACCGTCTGCGGAGCCAAGGGAGATATCGGCGCCGATGCGGTAGCTGTAACAGTCGGTGCCGGTCTCAAAATAGTAGTCAACATGGGAACTGAAGGAGTCACAAGTTGACAGGATGTCGTAGTCAGTGCTAATGGCACCAGTAAGGGTAACTGTGCCGAAGATTCAGTCTGTTATAAAAGCTTGAGAAAGTACAGTTTTGTACCTACCATAAATGTAGATGTTCGAAGATCCACATTGCTGCAGTCCTTGCACTTGGGGGTAGTCCGCTGTCCTCGGTCGGCCCGAATATCAAAGTATTAGGCTGACGTCGGTCAAGGCGCTTAAGACTGACATCAGGACGTCAGGGTACAAATGCGCATGACCGACGTCATATCCTCAGTCTTTTCTTGCCCCAGATGTCAGAAGACCCTAAACAGAAAGGTCAAAACCAAAAGACAGCAAAAAAACAATCATCCACCCTTGCACTAATCAAATGAATAATATATACAATATGCACAATATTTACAACCCAAACCACATAACTGCCTCTTAACAACAGAGGGGAAGGAGGGAGGGTAAATTGGACTGCAGCAATGTGGATCTTCGAACATCTACATTTATGGTAGGTACAAAACTGTACTATGTTCTTCATCTCACATTGCTGCAGTCCTTACACTTGGGTAGAATCCCAAAGCAGAGGTAAGGGAGGATGGCAAAACTAGAAAGTAGTAGGAGCTGCCAAAATGCCCTGTAAAATAGCAGTGGCAAACCCAGCCCTAGATTTAGAGTAAAGTGGAAGGTGGTAATGCTTAGAGAAAGTATGCACTGAACTCCAAGTAGCTGCCTCCAAAATATCTTTAGTTGCCACCCCCCTCAAAAAAGCTGTAGAAGTGGCAGTAGCTCTAGTGGAATGAGGCCTAATCCCAGCTGGAACCTCTTTACCATGATGTGAATAACAGAAAGCAATACAAAACCCAATCCACTTAGAAATAGTTTGTTTTGACACAGGCTTGCCCTGAGAACCCAAAGCAAAAGAAACAAACAACTGCTGAGACTGCCTGAACTCTTTGGTTCTGCTCAAATAATATCGCAACTGCCTGTGTACATCCAAGGTGTGCAAAATCTTTTCCCCTTTATTTTGGGGATTTGCATAAAAAGTAGGCAAATGAATAGTTTGGTTTAAAGCCACACTAGAAACCACCTTAGGCATAAAGGAAGGATTAGTACGTAAAGATACCCTATCCTTATGGAAAATTAAGAAAGGCTCAACTGCCATAAGGGCCTGTAATTCAGAAACCCTTCTCGCAGAGGTAATGGCCAACAAAAAAGCAGTCTTCCATGATAAATATTTCAACTCGGCAGTAGCTGCAGGCTCAAAAGGTTGTAGAGTGAGTTTCTCCAACACAAAATTGAGATCCCAAGCAGGAGTAGGAGCTCTCGTGGGGTCTTATATTCTTTGCCCCTCTAAGGAATTGCTTAAACAAAGGATGAGAAAACAACGGTGGATCACAGTCATAGTGAGCAGAAATTGCTGCAGCATGAATCTTAATAGAAGAGAAGGACAAACCTTTGTCCAGTAACTCAGCAAGATATTGAAGAGCCACACTTAAATTAGGCTTAGCAACATCAAATTCCTTTGCTGCACTCCAAAATAAAAATCTCTTCCATTTATCTGCATATACTTTCCTTGTACTAGGCCTTCTGGCCTCCAAAATAACATTCAGAACTTGCTGCGGAAGCTGAGAACCTCCAGGGTTTAAAACAGAATATGCCAGGCTGTTAGGTGAAGAGAGTGAAGTTTGACATTGAGTAAATGACTGTTCTCTTGAGACAGCAGGTGTGGAATCAAGGCAAAGGCCATGGAGGCTCCCGAACCAGACTTCTCAGTAATGGGTACCAGTGCTGTCGAGGCCAATCTGGAGCTATTAGAATCATCTTTGGCTTGTCCTGTCTGACCTTTAGGAGTACCTTTGGGAGGAGAGGCAGAGGTGGAAAGGCATACACATGAAGATTGCTCCAATTGAAAGAAAGAGCATCCACTTTCCAAGCTGTGGGATGAAACCATTTTGTGCAAAACTTTGGCAGCTGGTAGTTTAGTGGAGAAGCGAACAGATCTATGTCTGGAGTTCCCCATGACACTGTCAATTTCTGAAATACATGAGGATCCAATTTCCACTCGTGGGGATCCATAATTTGTCTGCTCAACACATCTGCTAAGGAGTTCTGTGCTCCCGGCAGAAACCTTGCCTGAAGATTGAGCTGTAAACTGAGAGCAGTCTCCCACAAAATCATTGCTTGTCTGCATAGAGGATAAGAATGTGTTCCCCCTTGCTTGTTGATGTACCACATGACAGTTGTGTTGTCTGTTAGAACCAACACCTGCCCTGGAAGAAGTAAATTTTTGAAAGCTATTAATGCAAATTGGACTGCCAACATCTCCTTCAAGTTGATATGTAGATGTTGTAGTCTGGCAGGCCACGTGTCTTGTATCCACTTTCCATTTAGATGAGCTCCCCAAGCTTTGTCTGAGGCATCTGTCGTTAGAATCTGACTCGCCTCTGGCCGGGTCACAGAGAGTCCCTTATTTAGGTGACATTCCTGAGCCCACCACAAAAATTCCTTTTGAATGCAAGGTATTATCTGAATGACAGTGTCCATATCTTGGCAGTGCTGTGTCCATACATTTTTGAGATACCATTGTAGCTTCCTCATATGAAGTTTGGCATTGGGAAGCACCAGAATACAAGATGCCATGAACCCCAAGGCTTGAAGGACTGTCCTTGCAGTCAGCCTGGACTGATGAGACAATTGACGGAAGTAAAGGGAAAGATTCTTTTGTTTGTCCGGGGTCAAAAAGGCCATCTGGGATGCTGTATTCAGTCTCACACCCAAAAAGCACATGTCTTGAGAGGGTACTAGACTGGACTTTATTTCGTTCACAGAATACCCCAGGCATCTTAGCACTGCTATCACATATTGCAAATGATGAAGAAGCTCGTCCCTTCCTTTGGCCAGAATCAGGCAATCGTCCAAATAAGGATAGATCTGTATTCCTTTTAGCCTGAAGAAAGCTATCACTGGAGCCAGAACCTTTGTGAACACTCTGGGCGCAGTAGATAAGCCAAAGGGCAATGCAGAGAACTGATAATGAGAAGTCCCCGCTCTGCAACGCAGATACTTCCTGCAACTTAGCCTGATAGGAACATGAAGGTAAGCTTCCTTGAGATCCAGAGTCACCATCCAATGATCTTTGCCCAGCAGAGGTAAAAGCTGTTGTAACGTCAACATTTTGAACTTGGGAATGTCCAGATAAGTGTTGAGGATAGATAAATCCAAAATTGGTCTCCACGTGTTCCCCTTCTTTGGTACTAGGAACAGGCGAGAATAAAATCCTAGGCCTACTTCTGGCAGAGGGACCGGCTGTATGGCCCCTATTTGCAGCAGCAGAGAAATTTGTTTGTGAGCCTCTATTCTTTGCTGAGGAGGAACGTCTGGCATGCCTTTGAAAGGAGGCAAGGTATGGAAATAAAACCTGTAACCTTGGTGTATAATATCCAATACCCATCTGTCCTGGGTAATTAAACTCCAATTTTCTTTGAAGAGTGCTAACCTTCCTCCCAAAGGTGCTGCCAGACAAGAAGGCTCTGGCAGCTGAAAAGGTAGGTCATTGGGCCTGTTTACGAAAGGACTGGCCCCTGCCCTCACCCGAAGACTGTGCAGGTGAACTCCCTGTTCTAGGTCTGAAAGAGCCCTGAGCTCTACCCCTACCACGTCTAGATCTTCCCCTAGACTGTGAATCATAAGAAGGGTACGTCCACCCCTTAGCAGGCCAATTCCTACTAAACTTCGGAGGCTGAACTTGCAAAAAATCTTTAACAGTCTGCATAGACTTAGCCTTGTCTTCCATTTTCTTTAAAACTGCCTCCACAGGTGAACCAAACAATACATCAGACTGTAAAGGAGCATCTAAAATCCTTGTCTTAACATGGTCAGATAAGTTCTGATCCCTCAGCCAGGCGTGCCTGCGAAGAACTGACCCAGTGGCAGCCACCCTAGACGAGGCCTGTACAGCATCAAATCCACATTGTAAAGAATGCTTACCCACCTGTTCAGAAACATGTACCAAATCTTGTAATTCTTTACACTCAATGCCTTCCGCCAGAGCATCTACCTTAGACTTCAATTGAGAAAGAAAAAAGTTTTGATATTTCAACATGTGAAACTGGCAATTCAAAGCCCTCATAGCTAAGGTGGAAGAAGTATAGACTTTCTTTCCCCATCTATCCAAAGCTCTGGCCTCTTTATCTGGAGGAACCGGATTTTTTACCACAGAGGCCTTGACACCCTTAGGTCCCTGACTAACTGTTTCTGGGTCCGCCCTAGGACTCTTATACAGATATTTATGAGCTTCAGGCACCCTGTAATACCTGTCCGGTTTAACAGGCGCAGGAGGCAAAGAATCAGGATTAAGTGAAGCCTCTGCAAACACATCTTCCACAACATCCAGAACAAGAGGAATAGCCAAAGGCCTATGCTGGGGTAAAAGCAAAAATTCCCTAAGCCTTTTCCTGGAATCAGAGAAGTCCTGACCTTCCCACTTAAAATGTTCCCTCATAGAATGAAGAGTCTCTGAAAAGGAAAAATCCTCTGGAGGAGAAGCAGAAGGAGTAGAATCATCCACATCAGAATCAGAATAAGGAGAATACTCCTGCAAGTCTTCAGCCGAAGACTCTGAAACATGCGAAACCTGCTCAAAACTCCCCAACTCTGGTTCCACCCTAGGCCTCTTATCAGGAGGGGGCAAAGAACCTCTAATCAAAGTAATTAAATCTTCTGCCATTTTGAGCATGTGCTTCTTGGGCACAGATCCTGAAGAACTAGGAGTGACACCAACAGAAGCTAAACCTGGCCTGCCTCTGGGAGAAGCCTTGGAAACAGAAGGAGAGGGCCTAACCACCCTAGGAAGGGAGGGGAGTACAGTAACCTGAGAAGCCCCTTCAGCCTGACCTGCCTCCTGAGAGGCCACATCCTGCAATATCAAAGTCTCCCCCTGGGACTCCAGAGAAGCCTCCGGTGGAACCACCGGTTCCACTGACGCCTCCAAAGAACCGGCATCCGGTACGGACGACTCTTCTTGCCTGGGTTTAGCTGCTTTGTCTTTGCGCTTCTTCGAAGAAGCGGGCGTCGGAGCATCCAACGGCATATTGTAATTGCACCGCTTCCCGAAGACCAACCTGGCACAATCTAACCTTCGCTTAATAGTGCGCTTATTAAACCTAGCACAAAAGCGACACCCAACAACGTCGTGCTCAGGCCCCAAACAAGGAATACACAAAGTATGATAATCTCTATGCGGTATCTGCTTCCCACAAGAAATACAGTTATTCACTTTTTCTAACATCCGGTAAACCACTGAGGCAAGAAAAAACTAAAATATTCCCCAATGGGGTACTTAGCCAACTTTGACTCGGTCTGAAACTCCGAATTCGAAAAATTCCAGAACGCCGAACGGCACTTTCAACGCTGCTTCTGCATCGGACCATGCGGCAAAAAAGACTGAGGATATGACGTCGGTCATGCGCATTTGTACCCTGACGTCCTGATGTCAGTCTTAAGCGCCTTGACCGACGTCAGCCTAATACTTTGATATTCGGGCCGACCGAGGACAGCGGACTACCCCCAAGTGTAAGGACTGCAGCAATGTGAGATGAAGAACATCCTTTGATTTTGGTTTTGAAGAGGAACCTACAGATGCATGTTTGTACTTTTTAATGGCTGGCTCTGAATGGATAGCTCTGGAACCAGAGGCGACTAGTTGGCCTTGGACAAGGCTTCTTCGAAAGGGGCTTTAAGAAGCCCTTTGAGAATAAGCTTATTTCTATGTTCTACCATAGGTTCATAGGTAGGTACTAGGCTATCTGCACGAGGGCATTTATAAGCCGAGCCAGAGTGTGTTGGCTTTTGCCGCCCCATTGATTAATTAACGGAGCCTCTGTCAAGCAGAGCCAATGAAGTGATCCCAGGGGTGTACGTTCTGTTACCCATCCACTCATCAAGGCTTCTCTTGGAGAGTGTTAGTGAGGGGCTCTGCCTAATGTAGTTAGGAATTTTGTTCCAAAGCATGGGGAATCTCTGTGACAGGAATCTATCCCTCCAGCATGTTCTATTTATTGTTGTGGGGAGGTTTAGCTCACTAGAGCGTGTGGCTCGCAGTGACTTGGATTTCTTTAGGTGGAGCATGTCCATCAATTCTGAGTTGGACATGGCTTTGTAAGTCAGGCAGAGATCACCTCTGAGTAAGCAATATGCCACTGAGTACAGCCAGAGTTTTTTCAGTCGGGTTGCATATGACATATGTTTTATTTTATTATTTATTTTACATTTGTTGACCGGGCTAGTCTAGCTGGAAACATGTCCTTTTTCAGTAGAGGCCCGGGGAGAAAAGCTCCAGAAGAAAAGAAGGTACATATCATATACAAGCATAAGTAAATGTTATTAACATAAGGATATAGAAACAACTGGCTTTACATACTGTTTAAAACCGGTACAAAGCTTATGTAGATAGTCTAACATGGTTACATTGTGAAACCTTAAGGGAAGAAAGATCACTCTGGGTTGGGTAGAGGCTTAGGTGGTCCTGGACATTTGGTGTTAGTCTGGTTTAGTACAGGGGCATAGCCAGTGGGACTTAAGGAATGCTTTGAGGTGATTTTTGAATTGATTAAGAGAGGTCATGAGTCTTAGGTTGTTTGGGAGGGAATTCCAGAGTTTTCCAATGGAATTGGCATAGAGAGCTTCACCTCCCGAGTTGTTAGATTTAATGGTCTGTACCTGGAGACTTTTAGATGATCTGAGGCAGGTTAGGTTGGAGTAGGGGGTAAGTATTCTGCTCAGTGAGGGTTTTTTTCTGGTTGGTTGATTATTTTAAATGCCTCAGCGAGTTGGTTGAGTTTGAGAATATTGGGCAATTCTAACCATTCAAGTGTCCTTAGGTTTAGGCAGTGGTGGGTTCGATAAGGCATACCCGTTATAAATCTGGCTATATGGTTATAGGCTGTAGAGAGTTTATTGAGCTCTCTCTTGTTGAGGAAGGAAAGTATCGGGGAGGCATATAGGAGGGTGGAGAGGAGGTGGGTGCGAGCGATAGTTAGTTTGGTGTGTGAGGTTAAGAAGTTCTTTATTCTATACATGGACCCGAGTTTCTTGTTTACAGACTTAATGGTCAGGCTGACGTGTGTATCAAATTTAAGCCTGTGGTCAATGGTCACACCTAGTAGTTTGGTGTTTAAGTTTAAGGCCAGTAATCCTCTTGGTGAGGTGCTTTTGTGGTATTTCAAGCTGTTGGAAGTGTCTTGTGAGGTACATCCCAAATGGGGCATTGTACTCTATGATGGGTCTGATGAGTGACGAGTAGAGGGGCACTATAACCGCTTTATTTCTAGATGCGAACCCCTTAGTAATTAGATGGGCCACGTAGAAAGATTTCCTAACTACTTTGGCAATATGATCGTCAAAGGAGAGATTACTATCTACCTGGGTCCCCAGCTCTCTTATTACCTCTTCTGTATTAAGGGGGCTGCCGCCTATGTGGTAATTCGTGGGTGTTTTGTTTTTCCCAAACGGGATGACTATGCATTTCTTGGCATTTAGCTTGAGGCCATGACTTTGACACCAGGTGTCTGTCTCAGTAAGGCCTTTTTGGAGGATGTCCGTGTCAGCCGGAGAGTCAATTATGGCTCACAGTTTGCAGTCATCGGCGAACTTGGTTAGCCATAGTTCTCCTGTGTTTGCCTGTACTGCTGAGAAATATATGTCGAACAGTAGGGGTCCCAGAACTGAGCCTTGCAGGACACCACTTGTGCCTGGTTTATAGTCAGACCTGGAGCCCGCTATTCTTACCGTGTGAGTTCTGTCTGTAAGCCAGTTGGCAACCCATCTTGTGATGTAGGGTTTATGTTCAGGCTGATGAGTTTTTCTATAATACCCAAGTGAGGAATGGTGTTGAATGCCTTGGTAAGATCAAGGTAGGCTGTGTGAACCACCCTTCCCTCATCTATGGCCTTGGTAACTGTCTCGAAGAAGTCAACCAGGTTTAGTAGGCATGATCTGCCCTTAAAGCCGAACTGGGTTGGGTCAAGTGTTTGGAGGTTCCCAATGTCTTTGTTAATGAGTTCCATGATGATGCGCTCCATAGCCTTGCAGACCAGGCTAGTCAGGCTTATGGGTCGATAGTTACCAGGGTCAGTTGTGGCTCCTCCTTTGTGGAGCGGAATAACCATTGCTGTGCGCCACTCTATGGGCATGTAGCCTGTGGAGAGGCTGAGGTTGAACAGCGTGTTTAGGTGAGGGGGGTTAGTTCATTCTGTAGTTCATGCAAGACACAGCCTGGGACACCATCTGGCCCCATTGATGCTTTGTTTTTGGCTTTTGAAAGGGCTGTTTTCACCTGTTCTTCTTTGATTTCCGGGACACTACACTTTTCCTGTATTGTTGTGGGCCCTTTTGAAGGTGAGAGGGAGGTGAAGTTTGCACTGAATATATCAGCCAGTATTGTTGGCAATATCAGTAGGTTCAGTATATTTTATGCTATTTTGCACTATCTCAGAGCATATCTGCAAGTTGCCACTTAGATTTTTGACATAGCTAAAGAAGGCTTTGTGGTTATCTTTCAAGTCCTTGGCTATTTTTCTTTCGAATTAGCCTTAGATGATTTTATGAGGGAACTCGGTTTCTTACTGATACTGATCAGCGATGTCTTTGCTTCTTGGGATTTGATTTTTTTTTCTGAACTAGTTTCCTCCTTTTGTTGTATAACCTGTTTATGGCAGGGGTCCACCAGACTGGTTTCCTTCTCTTAGGGAAGTGAGTCTTGGTTTTGCTAGGGATGGCACGATTCATGCATCCTTGTAGGTGCTCATAGAGTGCAATTGTAAAGGATTCTGCATCTTGGGCAGTGTTATCCTTTAGCGTGGGGGCTGCGAAACTTACCACCTCTAACTTAAGTAAGGTGAACTTGCTTTAGAAACGTTTTTCACTGTGGTTTCCTTGGTTGGGGGTGGTGGTGGCTGGGTGTGGACATCCAGGGTGATTAGGCTCATAGATGTAATACTAGGCTACATGTCCTTGTGAGCCATTTTAAGCCTAGCCAATTACCCCATGTGAGAATCAAACCCTGCACCTTGTGTTTATAAGGTAAACACTTTAACCATTATGCCAACCTCCCACTAGTTTATGGTCTGATCTACCAGGGCTCTATTACTGAAACCTTGGCAGATTGTACAGTCAGTATTTAAGTGGGGCACCTCCAAACAATATACAATCGTGGCCATCTGAGTTTGGCATTTTCCTGCCACACTACTTACATTGTTTAAAGCCAGTAGTAGAGCTTTTAGATTTTTCTGCCATTTTAAACTGAGATAGACAAACTCAGAACCGGGGTCATACCCCACCCAGAGAGAGACTCACTTGACAAACCAGAACAGAGGAGGGGTCCTCAGTCAGTACAGCCTAAAGAGATGAGGCTAGCTCCATAGAAAAAACTCACACAAGACTCAAACCTCTTGGGCTCGATGATGAAGACACAGTCCCAAAGGCGTCAGTCATACCCGAAGACATAAAGGTTATCGGAGCCCAAGTTATTGGAACCTGTGAAGTCTGAGTCAAGAGCTCTAAAGCCTATGAATAGGTCAGAGGAGGAGAGAAAGAAGGGGTTGTGGGAGAAAACACCCCCTGCACCCGAAGGGAGAGGGGGCTGAGAAGATGAAAGACCCCTGGCTGTCAGGATCTGATCCACCAACTTAACTAAATCAACCTCTGAGAGACTTTTGGTGGAGCAAACGGACAATCCAGAAGGAGACTCATGTCTTTCTATAAGAGGGCTAGAAGGATGTCCAATAGAGGGATCAAAGGAGGGGGAATATGTGGTCCTGGGCTGAGTAGAATTGTCAGACTTCGGCACTGTCTGTGGAGCCATGGAAGATATCTGCACCAACATGGTAGCAGTAACAGTCGATGCCGGTGTAGGAGCCATAGTCAACATGGGAACTGAAGGAGTCGCAATTTGAGAGGTAATCATTCTCTGTGTCAATGGCACCGGTAAGGGTAACTGTGCCGAAGATTCAGTCTGTTAAGAAAGCTTCAGAACATTCGATTTCGGTTCAGAAGAGGAACCTGCAGATACATACTTGTTACTTGTGCTTTTTAACAGCTGGTGCTGAAGGAGATGCCACCACCGAATGAGTAGCTTTGGAACCAGAAGGCCAGAGACTGGTCGGCTTTGGACATGGCTTCTTTGAAAGAGGCTTTAAGAAGCCCTTTAAGAATAAGCTTATTTCTACATTCTACCAGGGCTCTATTACTAAAACCCTGGAAGACTGTACAGTCAGTACTTAAGTGGGGTGCCCCCAAACAATATACACAACAATACTGGCCATCTGGGTTTGGCATTTTCCGGTCGCACTCTTTACATTGTTTAAAGCCGGGACTAGATCTTTTAGATTTTTCTGCCATCGTCTTAAACAGAGACAGAAACTCAGAACTGGGGTCATGCCCCACCCCAATAGACTCACCTGACAAACCGGAGCAAAGGACAGGTCCTCAGTCGGTATGGCCCAAAGAGACAAGGCCAGCTCCATAGAAAAAAAATCTGAGGAGACTCAAACCTCTCGGGCCTGATGGTGAAAACACAGTCCCGATGGCACCGAAGGGGTCAGAGCTGTACCAGGCAAAGGCATAAAAGTTATCGCAGCCAAAGTTATTGGAACCTGTGAAGTCAGAGTCAAAAGCTCTAAAGCCTGTGAACAGGTCAGAGGAGGAGAGTAAGAAGGGATTGTGGGAGAGAAAGCCCCTGCACCCAAAGGGAGAGGGGGCTGAGACGAAGACAGACCCCTGGCTGTCAGGAGCACACCAACCTAACTATATCAATCTCTGAGAGACTTCTGGTGGAGCAAATGAACAATCCAGAAAAAGACTCAGGTCTTTCTAGAAAGGGGCTAGGGAGTTGTCCAACAGAGGGATCAAAGGAGGTGGAATAAGTGGTCCTGGGCTGAGTAGATTTGTCAGGCTTCAGTACTATCTGTGGAGCCATGGGAGATACTGGCGCCAATGTGGCAGCAGAAACCATCGTTGCCAGTGTCTGAACCACAGTCAACGTGGGAAGTGAAGGAGTCACAATTTGAGAGGGCGTCATAGTTAGTGTCAATGGCACCGGTAAGGGTAATGGTGCTGAAGATTCAGTCCATTACAAAAGCTTGGGAACCTTCAATTTCGGTTCCAAAGAGCAACCTGCAGATGCATACTTGTGCTTTTTAACGGCTGGTGCCAAAGGAGATGCCGGCACTGAATGGGTAGCTTTGGAACCAGAGGCCAGAGGAGACTGGTCGGCCTTGGACAAGGTTTCTTTGAAAGGGGCTTTAAGAATAAGCTTATTTCTATATTCTACCAGGGCTCTATTACTGAAATCCTGGCAGACTGTACAGTCAGTACTTAAATGGGGCGCCCCCAAACAATATGCACAACTATCATGGCTATCTAAGTTTGCCATTTTCCTACCACAATCTTTACATTGTTTAAAGCCAGTAGTAGAGCTTTTAGATTTTTCTGCCATCACCTTAAAAAAAAAAAAAAGGAGAGGCAGAAGAAAAGGAAGAGGAAAGAAAATACAGCAACCAGTCACACCATAAAAGAAAGCACTACCAGCAATGGTAGGAAAAAATTACCTAACGGTAAAGAAGAGGGGGCGGGAACTACCAACAATGGTAGTGAAGATTACCAATGGTAAAAGGAAAAAGGGAACACAAACTCCCACTAAGGGCAGACCAGAACAGACAAAGGGTTCTAAGAAGTTGAGAGATTAATACCAGTTATAGAAAGAGACCAAAAACTATAAGTTTTACTTAGCTACAGGAAAAGGGTCGGCTGATGCATCTTGCTGTAAGACCAGCAAACAAGATCTGAGGTAATATAGAGAGAGGCATTGTGGGTAGGACTTGTAGCTTGAGAGATTTTTTTTGGCTGACGCAAGCTATTTAAATGGCCAGATTGGTTCTGGGAATCAGAACTATGGACCCACAAGTCAAGAATAGGTGAAGATTGACACCAGATACATTGTTTTCTGTAAAAGGAATATAACCATGTGCCACCCTTTTTTATTAATTACCATATGATGGACTGATTTCATGCTGAAAAAGGAGCAGCATTTTCACCAAAGGCTTCTGCGACAGGTGCGGCATGCAACACCAACATGCTGATGTGAAAGATGTAAAAAAAATCATCTCTGGAGGAATGACCCATCATGAAGAAGCCAAAGTAAGCTTCTCAGTATAACACTAAAGTATCCATCAAAACCTGTAATAACTAAAGCAGGAGGAGATGACACCTGGACTCTATGGGGGAACAGCCCACTACTCTTGTCGACTGGTAGAAAAAAATCGCATAAGATAAGACAAGCTTTCATAAGTGGGCAGTGACCCTTCAGGTCCCAGAGGGTTCAAGCCTCAACCTATCCCTGCATTTGTACCCAGGTTACCAACTGCATGATTACCTGGGCCCTACTTCATGGGCAGGAATGACTAAAAAGTACAGTTGTGTACACTTACCATAAATGTAGATGTTCGAGTGTATTCACTGTTGCAGTCATCACATTTGGGTTATCTGCTTGCAGTAGCCCTCAGCCTGATTAACAAAGTCTTGGGTCCTGCATCGGTTGCTGTCCCTTCTTCCATGACGTCAGGTCGTCAGGGGTATAAAACATGCAGCCGACGCCATTACATCAATTTTTCTTGCCCCGGATGTCAGGTGCCCCCCTAACAGGAAGCAATTAAATCTATAAATATACATGGTTATACCTCCAACAAAAAAGCAAATACACCAAAAAGCTTTTGAGCATAGTAAAGGAGAGTAGAGGTATAGCCAAAAGAAGTAAGGGGGCGCTGGAGGGAGGGTAACCAGGACTGCAACAGTGAATACACTTGAACATCTACATTTATGGTAAGCGTACACAACTGTACTATGTTCTTCGTGTTTCACTGTTGCAGTCATCACATTTGGGTAGATTCCCAAAGCTAAGAATGGGAGGAGGAATTTAGATAGCATTAGGACCGGCTAAAAGGCCCTGCAAGACTGCAGTGGCAAAGCCAGCTCTGGATTTAGAGAAAATTGGCAGAAGGTTATGCTTGGTGAAAGTATGTACAAAACTCCAGGTAGCAGCTTCTAGGATGTCCCTGGTACGGACGCCTCTGATAAAGGCTGTAGAGATAGATGTAGCCCTGGCTGAGTGAGGTCTGATCCCCTGTGGGATAGGTTTTCCATGGTGCTTGTAACAGAAATGAATACAATGGCCTATCCATTTGGAAATGATTTGCTTTGAAATAGCCTTCCCCTCTGTCCCTGCAGCAAATGCTATGAGCAGTTCAGATTTCCTTTGAGGTTTAGTCCTGTCCAAGTAGAATCTAAGTTGTCTGTGCACATCTAAGGAGTGCAGTATCCATTCCCCTTTGTTCTGTGGATGGTTGGCAAATGAACTGACTGATTAAGGGCCACACTGGATACCACCTTGGGCATGAAGGAGGGATTGGTTCTGGGGGACACCATGTCTGCATGAAAGATGATGAAAGGCTCCACTGCCATAAGGGCTTGTAATTCAGATACCCTTCTTGCTGAAGTGATTGCTAAAAGAAAAGCTGTTTTCCAAGAAAGGAATTTTAAGTCTGCAGTAGCAGCTGGCTCGAAAGGAGGAAGAGTGAATTTCTCCAATACAAAGTTAAGGTCCCAGGCTGGAGTTGGGGCTCTCCTGGGTGGTGGTAAATTTTTGGCCCCTTTGAAGAACTGCTTGAGCAGTGGAAGAGAGAAGAGGGGAGGTTCTGTGTTATGATGAGATGAAACGGCTGAGGCATTAATTTTGATGGAGAAAAGACAGGCCCTTGTGAAGTCTCAGTTAAGTATTGTAAAATCTGAGGTAAACTGGGCACTGCTGTGCTCATCCCTTGAGAATGGTTCCAGGCACAGAATTCTTTTCCATTTTTCAGCATAAGATTTTCTAGTACTAGGCCTTCTTGTCTCTAAAATGATATCCATCATTGGTTTACTTAGTGATGGTAAAGGAGAGATTAGGTAATTAGCCAGGCTGCTAGGTTCACTGATTGAAGCTGAGGGTGCAGAATCTGGTTCTCCTGCTGAGACAATAGGGTAGGAGTCTGAGGCAGGTGCCATGGGGCCTACAGTGACGCACTGCACAAGAGGGGGTACACCAGTGTTGGTGTGGCCCATCTGGTGCAATCAAAATCGTCCTTGGTTTGTCTTGTTTGATCTTTAGTAGTACTTTGGAGAGCAGAGGCAGAGAAGGAAAGGCATAAACTGATAGGTTTTTCCAGCTGAAGGACAGAGCATCCACTTTCCAAGTTTGTTTGTGGGTAGTCCTTGTGCAAAATGTGTCCAATTCATAGTTCTGGGAGGAGGCAAACAGGCCTATATCTGGGCTCCCCCATTTGCTTGTCAACATATTGAAGATCCTTAGTTCCAGTTTCCACTCGTGTGGGTCCATGAGGTTTCTGCTTAGTTCGTCTGCCAGTGTATTTAGTTTTCCTGGCAGGAATTGAGCTTGTAGATACACTTGGTAGCTCAGGGCTGTGTTCCACAATGCCATGGCTAGTCTGCAGAGGGGGTAAGAATGTGCACACTCTTGCTTGTTTATGTACCACATAAGAGTGGTGTTGTCTGCCTTTACCATTAATTGTCCTGGAAGAATGTGGTCCTTGAAGGCTGTTAGAGCATTCTGTACAGCTAACATTTCTTTTCATTTGATATGCAGGTGCATTTGACTTGGGTTCCATTTGCCCTGAATGCACTTCCCTGCCAGGTGAGCCCCCCCATGCATAGTCTGATGCGTCTGTTGGGGTTTGGGCGGCAGGGGGTAATGTGAATGGTAGTCCCTTGTTCTGGTGGCAGGCCTCTGCCCACCAAAGGAACTCTAGGCGTAGGCAAGGTATGACAGGAATCATTGCTTCTAGATCCTGACAATGTTGACACCATATGCTTTTTAGATACCATTGTAGTTTCCTCATATGCAGTCTTGCATATGGAATTAGAAGAATGCATGAGGCCATGAACCCCACGGCTTGTAGTATTTGCCTTGCAGATAGCAGGGTTTTTGTTGCCACTTGTTTGAAGTAGGTTGTCAAATGAATTTGTTTCTGTAGCGTGAGGAAATCCATCTGGGAAGTTGTATTCAAGCTTGCTCCCAGGAATATAATTTGTTGACAGGGTACCAGATGTGATTTATTTTTGTTTATGGTGTACCACAGACAAGTTAGCACCCTTTGTACAAAGGCCAGATGATTCAAAGGTATGTCCTGGCTTTCTGCCTGAATTAGACAATCGTCCAGATATGGGTATATTTGAATATTTCTTTGCCTGCAAAATGCAATGACCGGAGCTAGGCACTTTGTGAATACCCTGGGTGCAGTAGATAAGCCAAAGGGCAGTGCAGAGAACTGATAGCGCGTGTATCCTGCTTTGAAGCGTTGGGTAACTTCTGCAAAATTCCCTGATTGGGATGTGCAGGTATGTTTCCTTCAAATCTAGTGTTGCCAACCAGGCACCTTTGCCTAGCATTGGGAGCAACTGGTGAAGAGTCAGCATCTTGAATTTTGGAATCACCAAAAAGGTGTTTAGAGTAGATAGGTCCAGGATAGGATGCCATGAATTGTCTTTTCTAGGTACCAGGAAAAGTCTTGAGTAGAAACCTTGCCCCTTTTCCTCTTCTGGTACCAACTGAATAGCCCCCATGCTTGAGAAAAAGTACTTGCTTTTGGGCCTCTACCCACTGATTTGAGGGTAGATCTGGCCATCCGCTTGGTGTTGGTAACATGTGGAAGTGAAATCTGTATCCCTGGGACACTATATTTAGAACCCATTTGTCCTGGGTAATGAGTTCCTAGTTCTTTGCACGAAGAGCAATCTTTCCCCCCAAAGGGGCAGTCAGTTGACAAGTGCTCGGAAGTTTTAAAAAGAAGTCACTGAGACAGTTTACCAAAGGGGGGGGGGTTATTACTCCCAGATTTGGAAGTAGAGCCCCTCCCACTGCTTAGTCCTGTGCGTACCCTGGGACTGAAGCCTGGGAGTTCTGCTGGATCTGGGTTTGGACTGAGAAGATCTGGAAGAGGCAGGAAAGGACCAATTTTTGGAAGGCCAATGCCTACTAAACCCTGGAGGTTGTACTTGTATAACAGTTTGCATGGATTAGCTTTTTTCTCCATCTTTTTAAGAACTTATTCTGCCTTGTTGCCAAACAGGCGGTCCTGGTTTAAGGGAGCATCCAGTAATTTCACTTTAACATGATCTGGCAAGGATTGCTCCTTAAGCAAATCATGCCTTCTAAGTACAGACTCAGTTACAGCAGCCCTGCAAGATGCCTCAAGTTAATCAAAATCACATTGCAAAGTATGTTTTCCAACTTGTTCAGCTGAATGCAGTAAATCTTGTAAATCTTTATTTTCAGCACAATCAGGAATCAACATCATTTTCTGTTTAAGCAATCCAATAATATGCTGCTGATACTTCAACATATGAAACTGGCAGTTTAAGGCCCTAATGGCCAAAGTTGCAGAAGTGTATACCTTCTTACCCCATCTATCCAGCACCCTGGAGTCTCTATCAGAGGAGGCAGGATTTTTGGCAGTAGTAGCTTTAATGCCCTTGGGTCCCTGTGAAATGGTCTCAGGATCTGCAGTAGGATTCTTAAAAAGACCTTGTGAGAGTCATGAACCCTGTAATATCTATCAGGTTTTCTGGGAGCAAGAGGTAAAGAGTCAAGGGCCAAGCTAGATTCCGAAAAGGCATCATCAACAATGTCTAGTACAGGAGGTATGGCTAAAGGCCTGTGCTGAGGCAGGAGTAAGAAATCCCTAAGCCTCTTTTTAGAATCAGAGAAATACTGACTTTCCCCAATGAAAATGCTCCCCGGGAGTATGCAAGGTTTCTGTAGCAAACACGGATCCTGGTTCCACAACAAAATCGGCCAATAATACAAGTAGAAGTACGTAAAATTGTTTCATTTAAGTGTACGAAAAATAAAATCCACTTTTCGTCAGGAATAATCTCCCAACTTCCTCAGAAAAAACATGGGCATTAGTACAACGCATATCTTATATAGTTAATTAACCAAGCACATGATGCACAACTTAATTAGTCCGTAGACTTAAAGTAATACTAACATGAACCCTAAACAGTACACATGAACAGTAAAAATTAGAAATAGAAATAAACAAATAAATCCTAGCTTCATAATTGGACTATAATAAGGAATTTTTAAAAATTTTTAAAAACTATTAAAAACTATTCTTAACATTTTTCTATACATTTTTCTAAATACTAATGAACCATAAACTGACAGTGTAAATAGTCCTTCTAACAACTTACCGACCATTATTTCGTATGTACTATAGAAATCTGTATGAAATATATAAAACACATATATTAAAAATATATATATGTGAAAAAATATATGTGAAAAAATATATATATGTATAAATGTATAATTGTGAATATAGTTATTCATTAAAAAATATATAAATATATAACTATATTTAATTATTTAATTGAACTCATATCAAATCGTTGCTCAAATAATAAATATTGAATATTACAAATGATAAACACTACAAAGAAAAAATTGTGTAACCAGCAATTATTAAATAAATAAAAGTAAGAACTCCCCTTTCTAATGTCACAACTAATATTAACATACTCTAGTACACTTTGAAATAGTGCCAATAGGTTGTTCCTTGATATACAAACATCTATTCACACTCCTTTTCTTATCTATTTAAATTTAAATTTTTCAGTCTAAGAATACACATTAGTATTTACCATCCCCATATATACCCATCCAAGGTAGAGACACCCGCAGGCTCCACAGTTTAAGCATCTCGTGGCATACCGGACTCCGACTGGGTCTCAGTAGAGGCCTACAAATCTGAAGTAGCGGATATCAAGGGCTGTGAAAGTGTCTCACTGAGTACCGGCGAACTGTCGACTGGCTTAGGAGAAGCATAGTCAGCAGCTTTGGACCTAGGCAGCCTGTCTGTCTTTATCTTTGTGGTTTTTCGGAATGTCGGTAGTCGGATGGCTTACCGAAGACATATCAGGATAATTGAACAGAGCACCAAAATATTTAGCAGCAAAAATATACTGACAACAGATAGTTTGTGGTTTAAATAAGGCACAAAACCGACAGCGAGGTACGTCGTGGTCAGGGCCTAGGCAAGGAATACAGTACGAATGAAACAAGTAATGCAATTATTTACTTTTACTGACATCAGTTTAAATTAAGAAAAGGTTTCCCCATGTGGTAACTTAGCTTTTAGTTCAAGACGTCGGTTCTGAAACTCGAAAATGAAAATTTCAGGCGTCGGCTGACCGGCACTTGCGAACTGCTTCTGCTTCGGGCACCGCACGGCAAGAAACACTGATGTAATGGCGTTGGCTGCATGTTTTATACCCCTGACATCACGGAAGAAGGGACAGCAACCGACGCAGGACCCAAGACTTTGTTAATCAGGCTGACTGAGGGCTACTGCAAGCAGATAACCCAAATGTGATGACTAACAGTGAAACACGAAGAACATGTGTCCAACTCTGCATCAATGAAAATCTAAGATAGCATTAGAGAATATTTCTCCCATCGGAAACCAGCTGTCTAGGTAAGTGAATACATGGAGATCCTTCTCCTGCAGCAACATAGCCACCATGACCAACACCTCTGTCAACACTCTGGAAGAAGAAAGACGAAATAATAGTATTTTGTACTGAAAGTAGTGCCTTTTCAGAATGAACTTCAGAAATACCCTGTGGAAACCAAAATTACTTTGCTAGAAGGTGCCCAACATGTACAGTGACATGACCCTAGCACCATGTGACAGCAGAAGCATGATCCTGTTAAATGTTGCTATTCTAAACTTAAAACAAATGCACTTATTGAAGTTGCTGAAGTCCATGATGGGACAGAACCCTTCTGCCTCCTTCAAAATGAAGAAAAGTTGGGATCAAATATACAGGTCTCACTTCTAAGCTGAACGACCTCTATGGCTCCTTACAAGATAAGAGGCTGTGATTGTCTCAGCAGCTCTGCAGAAACAGTAAATAGACTTTTATGATAATTCTCTAAGGCAAAGTCAAAGTTGGATAATCCATCCCCCATGGGCAATATTAGACAAGTTGCAACTGTGACTATGTTGGCACGACTGGCTTGGGTAACTTAGCTGGCATCACTACAAACAGTGAGATTCTTACGGGTACTATTTTATCTGTGAGGGGTCTATCTGAGCAGGTCGCGTGGACTGGAAGAGGATAAAGAGGGGACAAGAAAGTTCCTCAACAGCATTGAGGGGTTGATCTAACGAAGTCATTGTAAGAAATTAAATGCACAACCTTAAAAGGGACATAAGGGAAGGAATTTCTTATTTCCACCTTGAGGGAAGACATCAACTAAGTCAGCCTGCGTATTTGTGCCCTTGCCACAGCATCAGTGCAATTACTGTTAAAGCAGACCAACACTTATTCTACTGTAGAATCTTCAGACAGAGATCTTGCCCACCCTAACATCCAGACTCAGAGTGCACTAAAAGTTTTTCCAGTGCCCGATCTACTACGGAACTAAACGCCAATGTGGCAAGGAATACTCTCACCCTGTCTAAAGCTTTAGACTCTTTGGCAGCAAGTATTGTGGTCTCAGGGACCTGAGCTAGATAGAGCTCATGAAGAAGTCTGCATTAGAATGCTTGGTCAGGATCTCACTCCTTTCACATGGGTACTTACGAAGAGCATCTACCATCTGGGAGGCCATAAGAGCAAATATCCATGCTCTTCTAGCCTGTATAAATGACATTCTTAACATATTCCACATGAATGATGAAATACAGTTCTTCCTGCTTTCCCAGATATTCACAGACACATTTCCAGAGGGAGGGATTGGCGGTCACAGACCAGTACATGCTGGATTTCAGAAGCCTCAAGGTTTTGCCAAAGAACAGGTCACTTGGACGGGAGCTTTCTGGAGGAGAAGGAAAAATGAGAAGTTATGTACCTACCATAACGTTCCATGTTAGTTGTCTTCTTCTCGCCTTCTTTCTTGCTGGATGGGTTTGGAGCCGATCCTTGGCTCCGACTCGGCCAATACTAAAGCTTGAGAGCTAATTCCACCGGCTTGAGGCTCCCCTTTATCCCACAATGCTAGGCGGTAACTACTCAGATCTCATTTGATAGCTAAAACCAAGCAGTTCTAGTCTCCATAGTATGGAGAAGAGAGAAAAATAACCCACCTCTATATAAACCTGTATGTAAGCTACCACAAACATAAAAGGGAGAATAGAGGTGGTAGAACATGTGGGAAGGAAGCCCCAATGGAAGATCCCAAAAATTCCTATTGGTTTGTCCAGGCTGGGGGGAAGGAGGGTGGGACGCAAGAAAGAAGGTGAGAAGAAGACAACTAACATGGAACGTTATGGTAGGTACATAACTTCTCAATGTTAAGTTGTCAATCTCGCCTTCATTCTTGCTGGATGGGACCACATCCCTAGCACCTTACCCCGGGTGGCTTATCGGAACAGACTCTTGAGAACAGTGGAACCAAAGTTGGCACGGTTTCTGGAGGCCATATCCAATTTGTAATGCGAGATAAAGGTATGAGGAGAAGCCCATGTGGCTGCTGTACAAATGGAATCTATTGGTAGCCTGTCCTGAAAAGCTACAAATGTAGCTAATGCCTTGGTTGAATGAGCTCTAGGTCTTGAAGGCAGTTTTTGATGTCTGATTTCATAGATGAAGGTAATTATAGAGGTAAGCCATCTTGAAAGGGACACTTTAGAAACTGGAAGGTCCATTTTACCTTCCGCATAAGACAGGAACAGCTGGTCAGATTTCCTGAACTGTTTAGTCCTGTCTATATAATATCGAAGTTGGCGATGAACATCTAGAAAATGTAACTTTTGTTCCGACCTGTTGGAATAATCAGGGAAGAAGACAGGGAGATCGATAGACTGGTGGTTTAGATTTGCCTCAGAGGAAGCCTTAGGCAAGAAGGACGGATTAGTCCGGAGGGACACCCTGTCTTTATGGAAAACTAAGTAAGGAGGACAACTGCAAAGAGCATGAAGTTCAGATACCCTTCTAGCTGATGTTATGGCTACTAGAAAAAGTGTTTTCCATGAGAGCAACTTAAGACGGCATGAAGCCGCAGGTTCAAAGGGGGGGAGAATCAAGGATGCTAGGACCAAATTCAAGTCCCACTGAGGTGGGGGATCTTTGATTGGGGGCTTGAGCAAAAAGACACCTCTTAGAAAGGCTTTGCAGAGTTTATGGGACATGATACTGGAGTCTGAGACACCTACATGAAAGTTAGATATAGCAGCTAGTTGTACTCTAACGGTAGATGAGGAAGAGCCTAAATGAAAGAGCTCTGCCAGGAAGTCTAGGATAGACTGGATAGGTGCAGTGAAGGGGTCTATATTTTTTGATGCTGCCCAGAAGGAAAAACGTTTCCACTTACTATTGTAAATCCTTCTGGTAGAAGACTTGTGAGAGGCTATCAGGATGTTACGGACCAAATGAGAAATTAAGGGAAGCCTGGCTAGGGTAGGAATCGGAGAAACCATGCTGTGAGGTTGAGAGATTGGAGGGAGTGGTGCAGCTGGCCCGACTGGTGGGTCAAAAGATCTGGCACTGGGTCCAGATGCCAAGGCTGCTCCAAGAGGTGATGCAGGAACGGAAACCATATCTGTCGAGGCCAGTAAGGGGCAATAAGGATCATAGTGACTCTCGAGGCGATAGCTTTCTGAATTAATTGAGAGATCAGTGGAAAAGAGGGGAAAGCATACAGAAGTCCCCGGGGCCAATCGTGGACTAGAGCGTCTCTGGTGGGTTGGCCTGGTAGTGGGAAGAGGGTGAAGAAATCGTGACACTTGCTGTTTTGGGGAGTAGCAAAAAGATCGCAGCAACGCCGGCCCCATCTTCAAAAGATTTCTTCCAGCACTGATTTTTTTTAGAGACCACTCGTGAGGCAAGAGAATAGCCCTGCTCAACTTGTCCGCAATCACGTCGGACTTCCCGGGAATGTGCGTTGGTATCAGAAACTGCTGAGAAGAAATCACCCACTGCCAAAGTCCGAGTGCCTCTCGACATAAGGGATAGGACTTGGTTCCGCCCTGTTTGTTGATGTACCACACTACGGGCATGTTGTCCGTCTGAATTGCAATAGTCCCTATGGGAAGAGAGTCCTGAAGGGCTTACAACGCTAAAAGCACTGCTCTCATCTCTAAGACATTTATGTGCAAGTGGCACTCGAAAGATTGCCACGTGCCCTGGACTGTCCTGCCCTGATAATGTCCCCCCCACCCGTTCAGGGAGGTGTCCGTTGTCACTGTGGCGATTGGGGGGGGATGAAGGGTCTGCCCTGAAGAACTTGAGGTGATGTCATCCACCAAGACAGGTGATTCTTGCATGATTGGGTTAGCAGAATGATGTGAGACATCGGGAGCTGTTGGAAGGACCATTGAGAAAACAGCATCCACTGGTGGATCCGCATGTGAAAACGAGCTAAGGGAAGAAGTGTAATGGTAGCCGCCATGAGTCCTAATACCTTCAAGACTACCCTGGCTTTGATCTTGTTGCATTGAAGCAGAAGGTAAACGTGTTTGCGGATATCTGATACTCTTTGCTCTGTCAGTCTGGCAGAAAGATGAACTGTGTCTAAGGTGGCGCCTATAAAGGTAATAGATTGACAAGGTGACAAGGCAGATATTTCAAAATTTACTGAAATGCCTAGAGCTTGGCAAGTTTGAATGGTGAAGTCTCTGGATAGAAGAAGTCGACACCTGGTGGTGGCGGTAAGGAGCCAGTCGTCCAAATATGGAAACACCTGGAATCCTTGACGTCTCAAGTGAGCCGCGACCACTGCCATACATTTGGTGAACACTCGGGGGGGGGGGCTGTAGTGAGACCAAAGGGCAGGGCTCTGAACTGGTAGTGACTGGCTCCCAGCCTGAAGCGGCGGAACCTCCTGGAGCGTCTGTGCATTTTGATATGGTAGTACGCATCCTGAAGGTCTATCGAGCACATCCAATTGTCCTGACCCAAGAAGGGTAGAATGGACTGTAGCGTGACCATCCGGAATTTTGTTTTCTTCACATACTTGTTTAGCTTGCTGAGATCCAGTATTGGTCTCCAGTCCCCTGTTTTTTTTGGTACCAAAAAGAATTTGGAGTAGATTCTGGATCCTTGCTGGTCTGCTGGGACTGGTTGGATAGCTCTTTTTGACAGCAGCTTTGATATTTCTAATGCTGTTTGTTCCCTTAGACTGGGTGGAACGTCTGGAAGGGATTCTTTGGGTTGGGATGGGATGTGAATAAAGGGGATTTTGTAACCCTCGGATATGATCGACTGTACCCATTTGTCTTGAGTGAGGGAAAGCCAGGCTTCTGGGTACAGTGCTAATCTTCCCCCGACTGCCTCCGAAGGAGGACAGCCGGGCAGCTCCTCAGGGATGCTGAAAGGGTTTATCAGAGAAAGTCTCTCTGCTACCCTGGTTTTGCGGACCACCTCTGCCCCTAGGGCAGCGTCTATTGTTGTTCCCCCCTCTGCCTCTAGAGGGGAATTGACTTTGTGCGTCAGATGAGACTCCTTGTGGTTTGCGGAACCACACCCCCCCTCTGACCTTTGGGATAAGGTCATGAAGGGGTAGAAAAATGGACTCCCACGGCACAGAGAGTCTTACCTTCCTGCTCTCACCTAGTCAATGTATCCTTCACCTGAGGTCCAAACAACGTTGAGCCATCAAAGGGGGAATTGGTGAAGGACACCTTGAAAGGGTCCGCAAAATTGCAAAGCCGCATCCAGGCATGGCGTCATAAAGCTACACCTGTGCCTGCGGTCCTACTCGCCCCATCGGCCGCATATGAGATAAGCCGCATGGAGGAGTTGACAATCTAATTCAGGGTTGCCAACTGGGAGTTCATTTTGTCTTGGAACCCCTCAGCTATTGGATCTTGCATAGCATCACCCATATCCTTGAGTAAATCCCTCTGGAGACGGGTGAAGTGACACAAGTAGTTCAGCGACTGCATGGCAAAGGTCGCTGAGGAAAACATCCGCTTACCGTACCTGTCCATGGTCCTAGACTCCTTATTAGGAGGATGGACAGGTACCGAAGGATTGTCTAATTCCTTCTTAGTGGCTGCAGTCACCACCATGGCATCAACAGAGACACCTTTAGATAAGAACTGTTTCTCTTTCGGGGCAGTAATAAATTTTGACGGCCTCCTTGGGGTAGGTTCCACCGAATCAGGGGCCATCCAAGCCTTCCTTGCCACCACTTCCATGAGGGGGGTCAAAGGGAGGAGACACCCAGGAGGTGGAAGGGCAAGAGCCAAACGCCTCAAGGTAGACCGACTCGTCCTCTGAAGGATTAAGGGCGGGCCAGTTCCCCCTCTGTTTAAGGATTTCAAGGATGTCAGCAAAAGAGACATCCTCAGAGGGGGACCGAGGGGAACCTTCAGATTCCTCCAAGTCGGTGTCCGAGGTGATAGACTCAGGGGAGTCAATGTGCTTCCTCTTCCACTGTCTCTTCCAAGGGGGTTCTCCTGCCAGATCAGGAGAAGCCTCGGAAGAAGAGGATATTCCCAATGGGGAAACCTGAGGGGCTGGCTCTCTACGGTCTGGTACGAGGGGGTGGGTAGAAACCACCACAGGCACTGAAGAGGGAGGAGCTGACGGAGCCGACCGTGGGGTAGACACGGGGTCTAGCACGCTCTGTATGACCTCAAAGGTGCCCCGATCAGCCAAGGCCGAAGGTCCCCGCTCCGAGGAGACAAGGACCCCCCCTGGCACCGACAGGGACAGCTCCGAGGCCTATGTCAGAGCCAAACTCACCAGTGCCAACGCTCTGACAGGGAGAACGGGGTCGGACAAGGGTCCGATGCCACTCGCCCCCTCGGAGCCGATGAGGGAAGCCCGGCGCTGAGATTCCTCCAAAGAGGAAATCTGAGCAGACGACGGAGCCGAAAGGGAGGGTATCGGCTCCGATGCACCGACAGCCATGGCTCCAATGAGCCCCGGCTCCGAACTCAAAGGAGTCGGAGGAGGAACAGAAGCAGGGATGGGAATAGCCGCTGACTGTTGAGTAGGGCTATGCAGCATTTGGGCCAGTGCCTCGGACTTGAGAAGTCTACTCACCACCCTTTGTAAGTCATGGTCGGACAGCCTGGAGGACCGAGAGGAATGGGACCTATGGCTCTGCTCCGACAGAAGAGGGGATCCCGGGGCCGAGTGGATTGAGCCGATGGAAGGGGACCTCGACCTCTTCTTAGAAGGTGGCTCCGATAAAACTATCGGAGCCGACTGAGTCTTAGCACCCTCGGCTCCAGCCAGAGCCGAGGTAACGGTTTGAGTCTTCGAAACATCAACTCCAGCTGGAGCCGATGTCGAAGCAGCCTTAATGCTCCCAGCGGACGGCTCTGAAGCTGGAGCAGATGGCCTGGAAGTCTTTGAAGGCTTCCCCGACGCAGACAGGGTCGAGGGGCCTTCAGGTTTTAATAAGCCTCGAAGAATAAGTTTATTTTTGCATTCCTGCAGGACTCTTGGGCTGAATGCATGGCAAACAGCACAGGAGTCCTGCAGGTGCAAAGATCCCAGGCAATAAACACAAGTGTGACCATCTGTCAGACATTTTTTGACAGCACGAGTCACACTTCTTGAAGCCTGAGGCCTTGGAGTCTTTCGACATCCCAGAAAAAGTGACTGTATACAAAAAAGACACAGACACACCCTTTAACCAAAAAGAAAAACCCAATCACACTGATGACAAAGGGAAAAAAGGGGAGTGGGCCAAAGGCCTAAAACTTAAAAAAGGGAATAAAAACGAGGGAAGACCCGATTTAAACTAAAAGGATACCCTGTACTATAAAAACTTGATTAAATAAAAAGGATAGGGGTAGATATTTGAATTTTTAAGTAGAAAAAAACTCACTAACCTGCCAGAGCCAGTAGAAGAAAGCACCTCGCAGCTAAGCGGCAAACGAGATCTGAGTAGTTACCGCCTAGCATTGTGGGATATAGGGGAGCCTCAAGCTGGTGGAATTAGCTCTCGAGCTTTAGTATTGGCAGAGTCGGAGCCGAGGATCGGCTCCGAACCCATCCAGCAAGAATGAAGGCAAGATTGTCAACTTAACATCTAACTTTATCCATATCAAAGTTAATGTTCTTTTGGAATGCATAAATGAGCGGAAGCACCTCATTCCTTTTTAGCTCCAAAAAGAACATGTTCATGCTTGAATGCCATGGACTGGCTTGAATATGTTACAAATAGGAGACAAGGTGCTAGCACATAGCTCACACCTAAAAACAGAGGGAAAGTGAGACTTGCACTGGGTCTAATGCTGACATTATGTTATGTTTGCATTCCTGCATTCACATGAGGAGGTTCCATTAAACTTCAATACCTACAGTTTATCCCAGTAACCCTGGCATGTGAAGGCCTAGCCTCCAAAACCATGACCACTAAGCCCTGTTGCAATTGGTAGAATGTGAGAAGAAATGTCTTCAGTCCTAGGTACCACCGGTAGATAAGGCAAGAACTTTTCTGCTGTGTTTCTAATAGCAGTTGAGTTGAATATCTGGCATAACACTCCCTCACATTTTGTTCCTCTTCCAAGCAATAAAGACAATGGCAGTGTGGGTCTTAGCTCATATGACATTAAAAAAATCTTTACATCCGATGCAGGAATTTTTCAACAAAGGTCAAGACTAAGGTCTAAATTGTGCAAGTAGAACTGGGAGGTCTTGGAGCTTGATGCTGAATTAAAACGTAAGTGATGTCAAGCCAAGTGGTGCTGTGTAAAAGACTCACAGGACAAATTCAGAACCAGAAAAAAAGATAAGCAAAAATGAAGACCCATAGAGAATGCTCCCAAATATTAGATCAGTTAAGCTAAGAGTTTTCAATCTCCCATGATAGAAACTCACAGGATATACACAAATGGCTCAAGGACATCACGTGTATCAGCTACATGGCTTCTGAATGTCCATGAGCTTTTTAGTTTTTACAGATACATTCAGGCCAATAAAATCAAACCCCACTAGCTGTAGGCATGCATACTCCAGCCTTTTTATTGACCTCATCAGCACACCACAAGAGGATTGTTTGGCTAAACTTTAGAAACACAGGATATTTAAACACAGCTGGCACCCATAAAAATTAAGGTGCCTGCAAAATATCCCAACTAACATCCAAACCAAAGGGTAAAAGGGTCACATAGACAAACCATTAGTAAAAACTGCAAACAGTCTAGCTAGATTTTTCACTGTGTGATACCAGCCTCCTGCTGTGGAGGCCCATGGGAAATATTGAAATACATAAATGATGACTTTATCAGTTAGCAGCCAGCCATGCTTCAGAAATTGAAGCTCTCACAGTCTATGCTCATACTAGATTTTTTTTTCTTTGAAGTACATGCATTTACACAGTGCAATAACGAAAATTGTCTCTGTACTAATTTTATATTAGTCACTTCAATATATGTGTACTAGAGGATTACCTTCAAAATTGCCTTTGTACAATTTTGTTAAAAACATTCACTTTAGTATGTGCACTGCATAGTGCAATTCATTGTCGAACTCTTGATATGTCTCTGTTATAACCAATTTTGTTTTAAGATATTTTGCACACTGTCATAATAATTTTGCATATGTAACCATGGATCTTTTCTCCCTGGGCATTCACTGAAAAGGTGTTTTAGTTCCCAGTTGACTTTCTTCTTCTTCTTTCAGCTTTTTCCCTGGTCAGGGGTCTCCACAGATCACTTGTCCGCTCATGATTGGCAGTGGAGTTTTTACGATGTTGAGT
The DNA here is from genome assembly GCF_019279795.1 of Protopterus annectens. Taxonomy (NCBI): domain Eukaryota; kingdom Metazoa; phylum Chordata; order Ceratodontiformes; family Protopteridae; genus Protopterus; species Protopterus annectens. Next base: position 1,605,538,107 of record NC_056726.1, on the reverse strand, counting down.
TGCCAGCCCGGCACCCAACCTTCCACAGAAGGCACACACATGCACGCACGCACTCACACCTAGGGCCAATTTGGAGTGCCCAATCCACCTACAGCATGTTTTTGGGATGTGGGAGGAAACCGGAGCACCCGGAGGAAACCCACGCGACCACAGGGAGGAGATGCAGACTGTACAGAAGGCACCCCAGCCGAGCATTAAACCGGAGAACCTCTTGCTGTGATGGGGCAATGCGCTGCACCACCGCGGCCACCCTTCCCAGTTGACTTTACTAGTAGTTTAATAAGCAACAGCCTCTTGTGACAACAAGTTATAAAACTGGAGGCAGCAGATACTTACTGACTAAACAGCACAGGCCGGCTGGATTTTATGTTTAAGTGAGACAGTCAAACTATGTATGCACACACTTCCAGGGAGAAAAGTTCAAAAACTATATCAAGTAGGAGATACACAGAACAGTCTTTTATAATGAAATTACATAAACAGGGATATGTGACACACAGAATGCAAAGAATTAAACAAGCTCAAAAAATTCACACATAACACACGGAAACTGAACATCGAAACAAATCACTGTGCCATAAATTATAAAACATGCAACTTACTTGCACAGTAGTGCATTCATAAAACATATACAATAAAAACTCATAACATATATGCACTAACAGAGTAGATGTGAAACAATTAGAGCATGGAGAGAAAGATGAGCAGCAGCAGAACTAAGGATAAAAAGCAAAGGAGTACAAAAGAAGGGTTAACTGTCAGGAGGTGTAAGGAGGGTGAAGGGGGAAAAGAAAAATTGAGAAGGCATAATAGGAAAGTTGGAATATAACAAGGTGCAGAAAGAAATGAGTCAGAAGTAAAGCAACTTGGATTGGGGTAAGGCTAGAAAGGCAGCAGGACTTAGAAGAAAAGCCCACTGTTGTCCAAGGTTTATAAACTGCCCCACTGATTACCTGATTATAAAGGTAATAAATGACATATTATATACTTACCGATCCCAGCTGATGCCTGCTAGACACAGTAAGCATACCTGTTTATAAATATGACAGTGCACCAAAAATGGTATCTATGTTACATGTATAAACTCAGCATCTAAAAAGTGCAGAAAGGACCTAAAACATGAACCATGTAAAATTAAGCACAGTAACTTAGAGCTGTAAATGTGTGAAACCCAAGACGTGACACTTTTATTTATGAAATATTATTTAGATATGATCTGCATGAACATGTTCTTCCTCAACTTAACTTAATATATGAAAATAGATGCTACTATATCTTACAATATAACTACTTCCTCTAAACTTAAAAGACTGCAGCTTTAAAGTAAACCAGTTTCACCAGAAAGTTGCATAGATCTCACATTAATCAACAACTCATTTTTGTTATAAATGTTTTTAGTTGGTTATTGTACAAACAAAAAAATTCAGATCACATATGAAATATCTATCAACTACAAATATAGTACTTGAATAAAATCTCTGCACATCTATAAATTTGTAGTTCATTCAAAATAAAAGCAAACCATCAGTGAAAGCTATTATTTACATATGCAAATTTGCAGCAAATCCCCTTTAAAGGGAGCAATAGCGTGCAAGTTAAAGGTACAGTAACCTAAAGTGCTTTTTTCTTATTTATAATTATGATGAGGTCTGCAGTCACATTCACTATCAGATTCCTGAACATAATGTATACATTACCAAATGACAGCAAAAGAAACTCTGGCAAAAAAAATGTAAATTTCCTTTGTCAGTGCTAAAGCATGCAGACATTAGCTTTTCTCTTGTACCACAGAAAATGTCCAGGAAATACAATAAAAGTGTAGCTACGTACATTATGCATCCTGCAAATTATTATTACAAAATATACTTTTAATAACAGCTTTGAAATAAAAAGGTGGCACAATCACCACATTAACTATAACTTAAATGTCTATAATTAAATAAGCATGTAAAACAAAGCTATATCATTTAATACACCAAACTGAAGCATTTTTTTCTGCAGAGTACAGCAAAAAGAGGTCTACTTGTTTAAAGGATACAGAATGCCAAACCAGAACAGCCTATGAAATGGACACCCTTCCTCATTAAAAAAGAAACAAAACCTAAGGTTCTGTTTAGTATTGGGTACCACGTGACTTCAATATTCACTTTTTAAACAAAGTAGAAAAGCAGCATCATATTCCTAACATTCCAATGTTTTTTGTTTTTTTTTTGCCTGCCTATTGTCATCCATGGGGTTCAACTTCCAACTTTAATGGCCAAGTGATGAGAATTTTTGAGTAAGTTTTGCAAAAAACTTGAAGACATTTGTATACTTTTTAGGGAAACATATCAACTAAAATTATAACAAAGACTCTAAAAACAATTTTTGTATAATGAAGGAATGCATCCCTTTGGGTTCTCCTTAATTTGCCACCAATCAGTCTGCATAATTTCAATTTGGTACTGGTACATACTGTTAAATAAAACAGCCACCATCTTTCTATGCAGCAGTATATGCCTAGCTTGATACTCCCTATTCAAACAGGCAGCGGATTTAAAATTTACAAAGCAAGGCAACACCAAGATGAGCAGAAACACTACAAATAAATTAGTACGAAACAACTGCAGCAACATGTAACATTTTAAGGACTGCATTATTCTTGTTTCTAGCAAGCGAGAAAGTGCTAATTTCATAGCTTTGTCTGATGTTACATCACTGTGAAAAATGAAAGTTGTGTATTAACCATAATGCTAGATCCTTGTCTTTCTCCGTATCTTGACAGCTGAGTTATCTGCCTTGAAGTGGATCAGAGACGTTAACACTTCAGAGCTTCTCCTGTACTCAGGCTCATCTCTCCCGTACCCACCTACGCAGGCAGTATTGCTTCAGACACCGTTTGCCCTACTGAGAAAGAAATATCTTGTAAATGGATCCTCCAACGAAACAGTAAGAATGACTGTGACATAAGAAGGCTTCAGACTTGGTCTATTGTGGTCCTCCAGCAACTAAGTAAAAGCATAGGGACAATTTGGAAGAGGGAGGGGGACAAGAAAGATCTAGAATTATGGTAAGTGTATAACTTTCATAACATATACTGTCCCCTCTATCCATCTTGACATCTGGGGCAGAGTTCACAGCTACCAACATTATTGGATGGCATCATGGCAGGATACTTCTACAAATGGCAGAACCAAATGTATTGAAACTGGAATGGAGATCCAATTTGTAATATTTGATGAACAAGTGTTTGGTAGACTAAGTTGCTGCAGCACAGATTATCATCAACCAATGAATGTTCGGAGAAGGCAGTAGAAATGGAAACAAATCTAATGGAATGCGCTATTGATTTGGTAAGGAAAGACAAAGATAATACAGTCTGAAAGGCCATCAGGACAAAGACACTTTAGAGACCTTGGATCCCAATCTGGTTTTGGAAAAAAAAAATACAGTTTATACTGGTCATCTTTTTGTATGGCCCTTTTGTGGTGCAAATAACATCTGGGCTGTTTCTGACCAACAAGGTATATTCATCTTTGTTTCAGGGACTTAGGTCCAGATAAGGCTTGCCGGATAGGCAAGAAAGTAGATAGGAAGAGGATCCACAAGGTATATTCATCTTTGTTTCAGGGACTTGGGTCCAGATAAGGCTTGCCGGATAGGCAAGAAAGTAGATAGGAAGAGGATCCATAACCCAAGCAGGTCATAGGAGAGGCCATAGCAAGAAAAAACAAATATGTAGAGGCCAGAATGGGCAATGTGGATTACTTTAGCTTTGAAAGAGATTCCTGTAGAAACTTTGTTATGAATGGAACTGGAGAGGGAAGCATAAAGGGGCCACACTTTGCACTGGTGGGTAATGCAAGGAGATTCAAACCTCTGTTACCACAGACACACTAAGACCACTCGTGAGGCATGATAGTGCAGTGACTCAGCTTTATCTACCAGACTCAGTCTACCTGGTACATGTATTACCATGATAAAGTGTTAAGAAATTGAACAATCCAAAACCTTCATGGCTTCTAGACATAATCAGCAAGAATGAGTTGCTCCTGTTTCTGTATGAAAACACTTAAGTACTATATGGACAGAAACTGCACCCTGTGGGTAGGAGTCCTGAAGCTCTTGCAATGCTAGGAGAACTACCCTTATCTGAGGAACACGGATATGATGAAGGGCCTCCTGAATGGTCCCATTGAAATGTACCCCCAAATCAATGGGAAAACATTCCTGGTCACTGGGGCTTTAGGGAAAGAAGGAAGAACAAATGGACATCCTTGCATTACCAAAGGGAAGTTATCCACTAAGAAATGTGATGATGACACAGGGAGAATAGCTTGACAGGATGGTGGAGTGTGTGTCAATAGGGACCACTGGACAGAGTCCATAGCAAAACCCTCATAAAAAAATCTGGTGAGAAGTACCAATGTTACATAAGCTTCCATGGTGCCCAGAAATTAAAGTACTAGAGAAGCTGGATGATTTTAAGTAGAAATAACCTGCTGTGCCAGTAGGAGAAGAGATGTCAGCCTTGAGAGTGGTAGCTTTGCAATTTGTGACTCTGTCACCAGATGACATCCTATGAAATCCAGGGTTAGAGTGGGCTGAAAGTCTGAATTTTTTGCAATTCATGGAGATTTCCAAGTATCAACATGACTGACACAAATAATCTCTTGCTTGGATTAAGGATTCTCTTGTTCTTACAGTGAGAAGCCAATCATCTAAGTTTGGGAACACTTTAAATCCTTGCAGCCTGAGATGTGCTGCCACGGTAAGACAGAATGGCAAATCCCTGAATTGATAGTGACTGGCTCCTAACTGGAAGCACAAATACCCTCTGGACTGCCGTGCAATTTTCACGTGAGAATAGACCTCCTGAAAGTCTATTCAGCACATCTAGTTCCCCCTTTCCCAGAAAAGGAATGGACTGCACTGCAACCATCCAGAATGTTGTCTTTCTTATAAAGCATGTTTAGATAGCTGGGGTCCAGTATGGGCTTGAGGGCTTTGCTCAGTTTTGGAATTAAAAAGATTCTTGAGTAGACCTCAGATCCTTATTGGATTGGTGGGACCTCCTAGATCAGTCTTTTTTCTAGCAGCCAGGACATTTCTTGGGATGTGGCCCTTCTTTGTCAGAATGCAGGACCTGGAAGGAAATTGTAAGAGAGGGCTGGTTTTGATATGACTGGGATCATGTACCCTCTGGAAATTACTCCCTTCACCTGTGATGGCCATCCAGTTGAAGACAAGCACCCTTCACAGGGAAGCAGGCAGACAAAAATTTAGGAATGCAGAAAAGATTTATCAATGAAAGGACCTCTAAACCCTCCATTTTGCAGACCTTCTCTGCCTCTTCCTTCCTCTCTGTCCTGGGACTGGGGTCTGTCAAAACAAAGAACAGCAGCAAAATATTAGGACTTCCTGAAACAGCGTCACTTCCCCTCTTCTCAGATTCCTGGAAGACAGTCTTTGAGGGTTATAGAATCAAACTCCAATGGCAAACATTTGACCCTCTTGCTCACTCTTAGACAAAGTTTTTCACTTTATGTCCCAAATGGAAGACCCATCAAAAGGGCCGTTAAAAAAGACACCTTAATGTTGTCCGAGAACTACTTAACCGCAGCCAAGCATGGCAATCTATAACAATGCTGGTACCTAATGCACTACATGCCCAATTTGCTACACTGGAAACCAGGTGCATCATGACGTTAGAATAGGGCAACATGGTAGACAATTTGAGCCTCCATTGCCCTTCTCATCTCTGCTGACTGAGGGACTGTATTGCTCATTAGTTAAATCCCTTTGGAACCTGATGATATGAGAGATGCAATTTAGGCTTCAAAGGTTTTCCAGAGCAGACACATGCTTCTCAAAATGATCTAACATGCTGGACTCTTGGATGGGGGAATGGACCATGACACTCTCTTTCTAGTAGCTCATTCTTTGAAGCTGCTGCAACAATAATCAAACCTACACCAGGGTCTTTGCTCCAGTGTGGAGTATACTCTGTTACAACCAGATTCTGTTATGCCCAGGCATTTAAGATGCCATGTTGTTCACCCTGTCAGCAGGAGGTACCCCGTGAAGGTAGATGGGTCTGAGCCAAAGGCCTCAAAGAACACTTCTTCATGGGAAAGGAAATTGGAGAGTCAATTCCACCTGTGTTTTAACATTTCCATTAACTCACCAAATGAGATGCATGCAAGGGAAGATCTCTGGGGGGCTCTTCCCCCTTAATCAGGGTCAGTGTCATCAGTTAGAGCCTCCCTGAGGGAAGTCTCATCTCTGTGCTCTTCAGAAGGGGAGGGAGAAGATATCAAAAGTAGCCTGGGCACTTTGAGTAAGGGATAGTTCAAGACTCTCTTGTATACATATAGACAGATACATCTGGAGATTGGCAAGGTCTGAGGTTAAAGAAATGCCCCCTCTTCCTGAGATGACTTTCACACTAAAATTCTCAAATGCATGGAACAGAGCCAGCAGCACTGAGGAAAGTAATCACTGATCCAGGGCTGAAAGCAAGGCTAAAGGAGCAGAAGATTGGTACTTATCACTGACAATCTGATTGCAACAGAAGACAAAACCAAAGCAGAGCTGTTGAGCATCAAAACACCGAAAGCCAAGGACAGCCCAGAGACTGATAAAGTTGAGCCAGACTCCAGACAATGGATGTCAGCCTCTCAACCCTGGGATGCTATCGCTCTGAAGACTTTGGAATACAGTACATCAGAGATCAAGTCGACATCAAAGACCCTGTTGGTTGTAGACACAGGGAAATAAATTGGGGGAACCCTCAGTCCTGAAGCCAGATTCAATAGCAGAATTGGTGAAGATGCAACTACTGGAAAGTGGGTGGCTCAAGCTCCCTCTGCCGTTGGAGTCAAAAGAAAGGACAGCAACTTCCATGTCTATCTAGGTCCTGATGAATGCTCTCATTTTTTTACTCCAGTCAACATCCACAATGTTTCTGTAAAATCTAATGGACTGGACAGATGCAGCTGGAGGAGGACAAAAATCTCAATAGTTCTGTGTCTCAGATCTGGACCCAGGAAAGAACTTCCCTTAGGGGAGTGATTGGATAACTAGGAACTTCCCTTAGGGGAGTGATTGGATAACTACTGGTCTGGAGTCATCTGAAAAGGCTAAAAGGTCATGGCCAAAACAGATCTAAAGAGACTGACGCCAAAGGCTGGGAAGGTCTCAGGGATCTAGAAACTTTTGGAATCAGAGTCTCTCAAGAAGGAGAATCTATCTCCTTCCTTTTCTCTTTGAACCACTATCTTCGGCTTTAATTTCTTCTCTGGATCTGCCCCAGCCTCATTATCACCTGAAGCTTTTGCTTCCCATCTCCCAGCACCTTTCGGCAGCTGGGGAGAGTGAGATTCTAAAAAATATCTGGAAGATTCTTTGGTGGAACCCGGAAGAAGACCCCAAAGTATCAATTTTATTTTCTGTCAATTAAGGCCCTGTGGACGAACAAAATACATATTTCACACTCAGTGTTTAAGTGATCCAAATCCAGGCAATTAACACCTTGAGCATGTGGGTCATGGGGTTGGATTTTATAGGTTCACAGGTGGTTGCTAGGCTATTGGTCCAACAGCCATTTTAAGCCTAGCTAAACTTACCCCAAATTTACCAAATTACCGCAGACATGTCAATACCCCTTTTATGGTACAATACAGGGCTGAATAAATTATGGCCGCATCTGATGTATTTCATAAAGCTAGAAGCATTCATTTTGATTTAAAAAAAAGCCATAAATGACATCCTTATAACAGAAGACACCTGAGAGAAAGGAAATAAAGATTTTGTTTCAGAAACTGACACGATAAAAAGCAATTAAAACAAGAATGAGTAAAGATCTTGAAGAAGAAGAAAATAGTTAAAAAGGCTGCATTCATTTCAGCACAACTCTAAGCAGAGTAGATTGCTGGCTATTTCATTTAACAGGAGGAGCAGAAAACGTTATCTGAAGCAATAATGTTAGCACAGGGGATTACGGAACAGAACAGCCTGAGTGCTGGAGAAGCTCTGAAGTTTTGCCAGCCTGAATCTGTCTTGAGGCAGATAACCAACTGTCAAGACAGATGGTGGGGACAACACAGGATCAAACATATGACCTGCTGTTATGCTTCAACAGCAAATGTCAAGTATATAAATATTAATTATTTAAGATAAACTGTATTAAGTGAAAATGATTCACTGTTCACTTGGTATAGAAAAGCAGCTAGGAACAGAACATTATTGCTTTTTCCAAAGTAGTGTTTCAAGTTAATTTTGATATAAATGTGAAAAACATTTGGCTAACTGATAATCTAAACTCTCCCACAAAATACTGTGTTAATAAAACCACAAAAAGTTTCACACATCTTTTATGCATACTAGTGGCTTGCACCTTCTATGCTTTTTCCATAAAAAAAACATAATGTGCACATTATCTTTTTGAGGCACTCCTGACTCCTTGATTACGTGCAATTTTGTGTCAAAATTTGCAACATGGCTGAGACAGACAGAGAGAGAAAGAAAAGCCTCTGATACAGTACAATAATGCTGTTCTGTGGACACAGCTCCAAAAACTCCAGCGATTTTTTTTAAACATGAGCCTTGCTATGAAGAGATTTCACTTTGCTACAAAGAACTTAAAAAGTTCCCATCAGGATGAATAACATTTTCTACAATATTGTACCGTTCTGTGTGGGTGGGAACCTACAAATATAATTATGTATTTCCCAGTCATTATTTTATACACAAAGGAAAAAAATCTGCAGAGATATGTCTGTCTAGCTGGCACTTCTGAGGTAAAGTTCAAGGAACCTACTAAAACTGAAAAGCAACTAAGTAGTTATGATCGTAAATTCTAACCACACAACTTACAGAAACTTATTAAAGGAGAATAAAATGACCAAAAACATTTGGAGATCTGAGCAAAAATAAAAGGCATCTGCAATATGTTTAAGTTAATGCAGTAGATAAGGAACGGTCAGTTAACTACAGCAGGACGGATGCTAAATACGACTTTGCCTATTTTTCTATTTTAGTCTGCACAATTAGGTTTATGACAGCAGAACAGTGGTTTCATAACTCATGTGGAAGCCATGAAATCTAGCAGAGGTGATGACCACTATGCTTTGAACAGTCAGTTCAAAAATCTGCTAGACGTTATATGAAAAGTACAGTTGTGTACCTACCATAAATGTAGATGTTCGAGTGTGTTCACTGTTGCAGTCATTACAATTAGGTTATCCTGCTGGCAGGCTAGCCGCAGTCAGCCTGAATTCCAAAGTCTAGGTCCGGCGTCGGTTGCTGTCACCTCCTCCCTGATGTCAGTGCGCCAGGGATATAAAAGACGCAGCAGACGCCATTTTCTTCAGTTTTTCTTGCCCCAGATGTCTGGTGCCTCCAAAAGGGTAGGCTAAAAATATGTCAATAAAGCATACATGCACCAAAGTAAATTATTCTTTCCTCTACCAGCAAATACACCACACAGGTTGTATAGAACAGAGAAGTACAGATATGTTCCAGCAAAGATAAGGGGGATGGTGGGTGGGTAACCTGGACTGCAACAGTGAATACAGTCGAACATCTACATTTATGGTAGATACACAACTGTACTATGTTCATCGTGTTTCACTGTTGCAGTCATTACAATTGGGTTGAATCCCAAAGCTGAAGTTGGGAGGCTGGAGCTAAATAGGATTAGGAGTGGCTAGGAGGCCCTGCAGAACTGCAGTGGCAAAGCCTGCCCTGGATTTATAGTAGAGTGGTAAGTTATAGTGCTTTGTAAAAGTGTACACTGTGCTCCAGGTTGCAGCCTCTAAAATGTCTTTGGTTGGTACTGCTCTGAGGAAGGCTGCTGAAGTAGCTGCTGCTCTGGTTGAATGTGGCCTAATGGCCTTAGGCACTGATTTGCCATGTTGTGCAACAGAAACGAATGCAGTGGCCTATCCACTTTGAAATTGTCTGCTTTGAGATAGCCTTTCCTTGTGAACCTGCAGCATATGCCACTAGTAATTGCTCAGTCTTTCTGAAAGCGTTGGCTCTGTCCAAGTAGAAGTGCAACTGTGTATGTCCAAAGAATGCAGAAGTCTCTCACCCTTATTCTGTGGGTTAGGATAAAAGGTAGGCAAGTGAATAGTTTGGTTAAGGGCCACACTGGACACTACCTTAGGCATAAATGTCGGGTATGTCCTCAGAGAAACCCTATATGGATGGAAAATGATAAAAGGTTCCACAGCCATGAGTGCCTGTATCTCTGAGACTCATCTTGCAGAGGTTATTGCTAGGAGCAGAGCTGTTTTCCAAGATAGGAATTTTATATCAGCTGTATTGGCTGGCTCAAAAGGAGGCAGGGTGAGTTTTTCCAAAACATAATTGAAGTCCCATGCACGTACTGGTGATCTCCTTGGAGGCCTTAAGTGTTTGGCTCCTCTGAGGTACTGCCTTAGTAAAGGATGAGAAAAAATAGGTGGCTCTGCATTGTAATGAGCTGAAATGGCAGAGGCATGAATCTTAATTGATGAAAAGGATAGGCCTTTGTTCAGCATCTCAGTTAAGTATTGCAAAATCTGAGGAATATTTGGTAGAATTGTGTCAATCCCTTCCATTTTTCAGCATAAGATTTTCTGGTACTAGGCCTCCCGGCTTCCAAAATAACATCCATCACAGCTTTAGAAAGAGGGGTGTTTTGAATGACTACATTATCCGCCATGCTGCCAGATTTAAGGTCTTGCGTTGGCTGTGCAGGATCCGATTGTTTTGTTGGGACAGTAAGTGAGGAATTTGAGGTAATGTCTAGGCTGGGCATTGAGACAGGTTCCTTAGGATTGGGTACCAGTGCTGGCGGGGCCAGTCTGGGGCAAGCAGTATCATTTTTGGCTTCTCTTGTCTGACCTTTAGGAGTACCTTGGGGAGGAGGGTCAGTGGAGGAAAGGCATATAACGTTAAGTTTTTTCAGCTGAAAGAGCATCCACTTTCCATGCTTGCTTGTGATAAGTCCTTGTGCAGAATCTCTGTAGTTGGCAGTTGTGAGGGGAGGCAAATAGATCTATGTCCGGGCATCCCCATTTCCTTATTATCATGTTGAAGACTTGCGGATCCAATTTCCACTCGTGGGGATCCAAGAGGTTTCTGCTGAGTTCGTCTGCCAGAGTATTTATCTTTCCTTGCAGTTACTGTGCCTGCAGATGTACTTGGTAAGCCAATGCTGTGTCCCACAAAGTCATGTCCAGTCTGCAAAGGGGGTACGAATGAGTGCCTCCCTGCTTGTTTATGTACTACATGACTGTGGTATTGTCCGTCCTTATCAGTAGTTGTCCCGGATGAAGTAGATCCTTGAAGGCTGTCAGGGTATTCTGAACAGCCAGCATCTCTTTTTGACTGACATGTAGATGCATTTGGCTTGCGGACCATGTGCCCTGAATACATCTTCCTGCCATGTGGGCCCCCCCAGGCATAATCTGATGCATCTGTTGTTAATGTCTGTCTGGCTGGGGGTAATGTGAATGGCTGTCCCTGGTTGTGGTGACAGGCCTTTGCCCACCATCGAAACTCCTGTTGCAGGCAGGGAATGAGGGTAATTATTGTTTCCAGGCTGTGGCAATGTTGAGTCCAAACATTTTTTAGATACCATTGAAGTTTCCTCATATGCAGTCTTGCATATGGAATTAGCAGAATGCAGGATGCCATGAAGCCCAAAGCCTGCAGAATTTTTCTTGCAGATAACTGGGCCTTTGTTGCCAACAGTTTGAAATAAGTAGTCTGTTGCCTTTGTTTGTCTGGCGTGAGATAAGCCATCTGGGCAGTTGTATTTAAGCTTGCACCCAGGAATATTATCTCTTGAGAGGGTACAAGTTTTGATTTCTTTTCGTTTACCGTGTACCCTAGGCATGCTAGTAATCTTTTTACAAATGCCAGATGCTGTAGTAGAATGTCCTTGTTCTCTACTTGAATGAGGCAGTCGTCCAAGTAAGGATGTATTTGTATTCCTCTTTGTCTGCAAAATGCAATTACTGGAGCCAGGCATTTTGTGAAGTCCCTGGGCGCAGTAGATAAGACAAAGGGCAGTGCAGAGAATTGGTAGTGCATTGAGCCAGCTATGAATCTGAGGTATCTTCTGCATGATTGTCTGATTGCGACATGCAGGTATGCCTCTTTTAGGTCTAAAGTCACAAGCCAAGTCTTCTTGCCCAGCATGGGCAGAAGCTGCTGCAGAGTCAACATTTTGAATTTTGGAATATCCAGATGTGTGTTTAGAATGAATACGTCCAGTACTGGTCTCCAGGCTTTGTCCTTTCTGGGCACCAAGAAGAGTGTTGAGTAAAATCCTTGTCCCTGCTCTTGCTCTAGTACTTGCTGAATGGCCCTCATGTCCATGAGGGATTTAATTTGTTTTTGTGCCTCTGCCCATTGATTTTTTGGCAGGTCTGGCAAACCGTGAGCCCTTGGCAGGGTATGAAAGCGAAACTTGTAACCTTGTGACACTATGTTCAAGACCCATTTGTCCTGGGTTATTATGTGCCAATTTTGATGAAAAAGTGCTAGTTTTCCCCCTAAAGGTGCTGCCAGAAGATAAGTGCTTGGCGCAGGCAGGGGGAAGTCATTGGGACGGTTTCCTGTTAAGGCTGTGATTTGTCTTCTCTGCTTTTGGAGGTAGAAGCACCCCATTGTTTAGACCTGTATGTGCCTTGGGACTGGGACCAACCTCTAGGGCGTCTGTATCTGCCCCTTTGTGGCCTGTCTGACACTGGAAAGGGCCAATTCTTTGTAGGCCAGTGTCTGCTAAATCTTGGGGGCTGTACCTGTAAGAAATCCTTGACTGTTTGCATAGCTTTTGCTTTGTCCTCCATTTTCTTCAACACCTCCTCTTCTTTAACACCAAATAAGGTATCATGCTTTAACATGATCACGCAGATTCTGTTCCTTTAACCAAGCATGCCTCCTGATGACAGAACCCATAACAGCGGTCCTGCAGGAAGCCTCCAGAGAATCAAAACCACATTGCAAAGTATGCTTTCCAACTTGTTCAGCTGCATGCAATAAATTTTGCATTTCTTTGTTTTCTGCACATTCAGAATTTAGCAACATTTTCTGTTTAAGCGGTGACATAATATATTGCTGATATTTAAGCATATGAAACTGACAATTTAAAGCCCTTACAGCCAAGGTAGCAGAAGTGTAAATCTTTTTTCCCCATCTGTCCAGTGCCTTTGAATCCCTGTCAGAGTAGGGTTTTTTGCAGTGGAAGCCTTGTCCCCTTTGGGACCCTAAGAGATAGTTTCTGGGTCAGCAGCAAGGTTTTTAAAAAGAAATTTATGTGAATCAGGAACCCTGCAACATCTGTCTGGCTTAACAGGAGCTGGAGGCAAGGAGTCAGGAGTCAGACTGGACTCTGAAAAAACATCATTTACAATGTCTAACACAGGAAGAATAGCAAGGGGCCTGTGCTGAGGCAGTAAAAGGAAGTCTCTGAGCCTTTTCTTAGATTCTGAATAATCTTGGCTCTCCCAGTGAAAATGCTCCCTCATGGTATGAAGAGTTTCCCCAAAAGAATAATCCTCAGGAGGAGAGGCTGAAGGGATAGATTCTTCAGCATCAGAATCCTCATAGGAATCACATGAAATGGAAACCTGATCTGAAGATTCATATTCTGTCTCTTGCCTAGGCCTCTTATCAGGAGGGGGATGGGAACCCCTGATCAAAATAATTAGGTCTTCGGCCATTCTGAGCATCTGTTTTTTAGGCATGGAGGCCTGTCCATGGGGCTGCTGTACTTGTTTCTTTGTCTTTAAAGGTGCTTTAGTCTTTGCCTTTGAAGTTGAAGTCATTTTTACATATAATTGTGTTGGCCTGAAAACACCCTCAGAAGCCGATGCCTGCTCAGCGGCTCCGGACCCATCTGAAGGAATAGTTTCTGAGGTTCCAATACCTTGAGTTTCCAGTGGCCTAGTCTGCTCCACGTGGGAGTCGGTAGCGGCCTGCGGCTCTAAAGTAGCGGGTGTCAGGGGCTGCGAAAGCGCCTCACTGAGAACCAGCGACTGGCTCAGAAGAAGCCTCGTCGTCAGTTTTGGACTTCGGATGCTTGTCCTTTTCTTTTTCCTTGCATTTCTTGTGAATTGCGGTAGTCGGATGGCTATCCAACGACATTGTGTAATTAAATCTTCTGCCAAAATAGTGAAATGCAGAATCGTACCGACGCTTAATAGTGCATTGGTTAAATCTAGCACAGAACCTACAATTAGCAACGTCGTGGTCAGGGCCTAGGCAAGGAATACAGTATGAATGAAAGTCCTTATGAGGTATTTGCTTCCCACAAGAAATACAATTAACTTTTTCTGACATCGGTCTAGAGCAAGAAAAAAGTTTCCCCAACGGGGTACTTAGCTTTAAAGACTTCGGATCTGAAATTCAAACACGAAAATCTCAGGAGTCGGCCGACCGGCATTTTTGAACTGCTTTTGCTTCGGGCACCGTGCGGCAAGAAAGACTGAAGAAAATGCCGCTGGCTGCATCTTTTATACCCCTGGCGCACTGACGTCAGGGAGGAGGCGACAGCAACCGACGCCGGACCTAGACTTTGGAATTCAGGCTGACTGCGGGTAGCCTGCCAGCAGGATAACCCAATTGTAATGACTGCAACAGTGAAACACGAACATCTAGAACAGTTTTTTACACTTGACAGTTAAGTTTTGCCTGTAGCATTTAATATCTTGTCATACGTCTTTACACTTTGTACTCATTTTGTGTGTGCTGTAAGTTGTTGAATTCAAAAGGGAATGGCTACATAAAAACAAATATTTCTAATGCTACTGTGATGTCATTAGCATTGTGAAAGCAGCATCATCGGTGAGCCAATGTCCCACTGAAATGTAAAAAAAAAAAAATTTAAAATAGCAAGTGTACACAATGAACACAAAACAGGAGAATGAAAGTTGAAACACAAAGGGCAAACGTCCAGTCTGGTGGACACCAGCCATTAACAAACTTTACAATAAGAGGAGAAAGCTATTACATGACAGAACAAAATCCATAAAAGGGAAGTCACCCCTGATCATTATTAGTAAAAAATACGAGCACTCATAAAATCAACTAAGGCCAATTTTGAGAGAAAAATTGCCATGGATTCAAAGGACAATCATAAGGCCTTTTTCAGCTATGTTAGGAACCTGGGTGGAAACTCCCAGATATGCTCAGAATTAGTCCAAAATGATACAAAAATCACTGAACCCACAGACATTGCCAACATACTGGTAGACAGGTTCAGTGCAAACTTCACCCTCTCCCCTAAAGGAGAGATAACTATCCCAGCAGAGTGTAGCCTCCCAGACATCTCAAATGCGCAGGTGAAAGCTGCTCTCTCTAAAGCTAAAAACACAGCATCAATGGGACCGGATGGTGTCCCCGGCTGTGTGCTACACGAGCTAAATGAGGAATTAAACCCGCACATAAGGCAGCTGTTTAATCTCAGCCTTACCACAGGATACGTGCCCAAGGAGTGGCGTACGGCAACTGTGGTCCCACTCCACAAAGGCGGTGCCTCTACGGACCCTGGTAATTACCGCCCCATAAGCTTAACAAGTCTAGTCTGCAAAGCTATGGAGAGGATCATAATGGAGCTCATAAACAAAGATATAGGGGACTTGCAGACATTGGACCCGACCCAGTTTGGCTTCGTCAAGGGCAGATCATGCCTTTTGAACTTCGTCGACTTCTTCGAAATAGTCACCAAGGCCATTGATGAGGGAAAGGCAGTCCATACAGCCTACCTTGATCTTGCAAAGGCCTTCGACACAATACCCCACTCGGGTATTGTAGAAAAACTTACCAGCTTAAATGTAAACCCATATGTCACAAGATGGGTTGCAAACTGGCTTAAGGACAGAACCCACAGGGTTAGAGTTGCTGGCGCTATGTCAGACTCCAAGCCGGTCACAAGCGGTGTCCCACAGGGCTCGGTCCTTGGCCCCCTATTGTTCGGCATCTACTTCTCAGAAGTACAGGCCAACATGGGAGGACTTTGGCTGACAAAGTTTGCAGATGACTGCAAACTGGGCGCCATAGTGGAAAGTGCATCGGACACGGACATCCTTCAGAAGGGACTCACGGAAACAGATAGCTGGTACCAGAGCCATGGCCTGAAGTTAAACGCCAGAAAATGTATAGTCATACCCTTCGGGAAAAACAAGGTAACCCCAAGCTACCATATAGGTGGCAATCCACTAAGCACAGAAGAGGTTATCAGGGACCTGGGGGCCCAGGTTGACAGTGGCCTTTCTTTTGACACTCACGTTGCTAAAGTGGTTAGAAAGACCTTCTACATTGCCCACCTGATCATGAAGGGATTCACACCCAGATCTAGTCAGGTCATTGTTCCCCTGTACTCTTCACTTATCAGACTAATGATTGAGTACAATGCCCCATTCGGGATGTATCGCACCCGACATCTGCAGCAATTGGAGAGACCCCAAAAGTTCCTCACCAAAAGGATAAAGGGACTCCAAAATCTGTCATATGCTGCCAGATTGAAGAAACTCCAGCTCTATTCAGTTGCATACCATCTGCTCAGAGGTGACATGTGCCTGACATACAAGGCCATGTCCAACCCGGAATTAATGGACATGCTCCACCTCAAAAAATCCAAATCCACCAAAACCACTAGAGCAAGCGACTTAAACCTTAGCACGGATATAAATAGGACGTGCTGGAGGGATAGATTTATCACTCAGAGACTCCCTATGCTGTGGAATAAAATCCCGGTCCATGTGAGGCAGAGCACCTCGCTGGCTCTGTTCAAGAGAAATCTTGACCTGTGGATGGGAGATCGTAGGTTTATCCCGGGAATCATCTCTGTGTCACTGCTGGACAGAGGCACAACAAACTAATGGGCACAGTATTTTTTCATATAGGGGTGGCGTAAGCCACAAAAATTTGGGCTAGGCTTATAAATGCCTTAGGGCAGATAGCCTAGTATAAACCTATGAACCTATGAACAGCGAACACTTATTTTTTACATTAATACTTTATTTTTAAAAAAGTCTCTATTTGGGGAAGCAGACATTATTTGCTTTTCGTTCCTTGCACATCACAATCTGAACAGCAACCAGGCAGGTACTAAAATAAGTTACTACCTTAAAAAAACTCCTGAACAATGCATCTAAATGTTATATATGGTGCTTGCCACAAGTTTTCGACAGGCTGCTTTAGAATATGGTAACAGATGCAGAACCTTTCCAACCGCTTTCTCTTGCCCTTTAGAAGAGTGGCATCAGAGTTTATTTCCTTGATTGTACTTATATACATGACAAAGACTGCATGCTTGTTATGAAGAAAAAAGGCAGATTCGCACATTTTCTTGAGTTCATTATTACAAAAAAAAGTCTGCACAGGAAGAGAGAGTCTGTTTTTTATGAATGATACAGATGGAGCTCTTTTAAGAAGATAAACTGACGCCTACTTCATTAACATGAGTATGAGGTATAAACTCACAGCATCTAGAAAAAAATATGGAGATGAAGGCAGGGGTCTATGTTAGAAGCATGAAAGTGCATCTGTACGAATGCAAAAAGAGCAACACAAATGCACTGAAATGCATTTGAGCGTTTCGATGTATTTGTCATAGAGCAAGGAGGTAGTTGGCCAACTACCTGGAGTTGCCCTTTCTGTCGCTATAGTGCGATCTCAGAGTTGGTATATTTAGTTGGGGGGGTGTGGGGGGAACAGCCCCCCAACCCATTTATGGTTGTATTATAGGTTTTTTCACAAACGGCCACGTGAATTTTTTCCCTAGGAAAAAATATGATTTTGCAGCCATTCGCGATTTCTAGCTTTCGTGCATTATGTGTCGACTTATGTAGTCACACATATGCACTTTTGCTAGAATAATATAGAAGAAAAAAACACTGTGGAAGCCACAAGAATCCACTGAAGAATATTCAATACAGATTTTTTTAATAAAATATATACAAGTTGAGCGCTTTCATCTAAAAATGTTAGACTTCATCAGATGAAGTCAGCTCTGATGAAGTCTAACATTTTTAGATGAAAGCGCTCAACTTGTATTTATTTTATTAAAGAAATCTGTATTGAATATTCTTCAGCGGATTCTTGTGGCTTCCACAGTGTTTTTTTCTTCTGTTTTTTCGTGGTTGTGACTACGTGGATATTAGTTTTAGAATAATATAGACCCAGGGGGGAAGTATTAGTTGCTGTAAAAGCCTGACTGTTGAAGAAGGATACTGGACACACTGAATAACTGTATCATCATAGCCTGAGGGAGCTTCTGTAGCAGATAACAAATAGAAAGTAATCCACTGCAATCAGTTAATTGAAGGAAGGAGGCTATATCAGGCTTCTATTGCAGAGATACATTAATGAACTCTGTTCTAAGAAACTAAGTATATTCACATTTCAAAGGGTGAAACAAGGATGAAATCATGTTCTTACGTTTATCTTGACCGACATTTTTTCTTGAAAAATGCATAAGCAAAGGAGGCACACCACTCTCATTGCATTGATTGGGTGCTCACCACTCCCACTGTATCGGTTGCTATAAATAATAGATTTTTTGATAGCTATTTAAAGAGGTCTTGGTTTAAGGGATAGTTTGGTCCTCTCTACAAAATAACAACAGCAACTGCTCTCAGCCTGACAAACAGTGCTTCAAATGAAGACGAATATCTAAAGTATGGAGATGCTCTTACTGTTTACCATCTTGCAAAGTGGGACTGGCTTTGTTTGGACTAAGCAGAAGAAAAAGAATATGCCTACAGATTTACAGAAAAATCTGGGTAATATGCAGGGAGCCCTATCCAGCCTGTCTACTTTAGTGGGACCTAGAGGCGGCCTAGGTGCCTTTGTATACCATCTACCTCAAATGCGCCTTTAAAGGTAGTGAGGGAGGGGGACTGCGCAACTCCAGCGTTTGTTTAAAACATCCTGCACTAGTTTCTCTACAAAACATCATAAAGCTTCCCCTCATTAAAAACTCTTTTTAAATGGATAACTAACTGTTTTGCATGACTAAATATATTATTTTTACATACGTTTTTGGTCCTGATGTTCATAGATTATCACAGTTTGGTTTATTTATTTGGTTCTGTGTTGCCTGTGATGGGTACCATTTACTTATTTTTTTGTTCTCTCTCTAAATGGGGCATCTTTCTAGAAGTGTTCTATTAAAGTTCCATAGTTGGTCTAAGTGGAGAAACGTGTGCACGTGTGTTTGTGGTTGTGATGATATCAAGCCAATATGCACAACAAACTCTACTGAGGTACCCCGCAGTGATGGGCAACAGTCTTTTTTCCTTATGAAAGGGAATTAGAAACTAAGAGTGAAGTCTATCTTGCCAGCAAATGCTGTGGGAAAAACACTAGTTTTGAACCTTTGTTCCGCAGTCCTTCAGTTGCCAGATAGATGTTAAAGAGACCTCTGTAGCATGTGTATCACTGGATTCAAAGTTAGAGGGGACGCCAAGGGATATGTAGCAGGGTCAATTTCAACCAATCCTGTGCATGTTTACTGTGGTCAAGATTCTGCAGCCTGTACAAGTTCCTGCAAAAAATGTAAAAGTGTGATATCATATTCTTAAACGCTAACGATGCACATGTATTACAATTCCACTTACTCCGCTGGGAAACTCCATGAAGGTTCTGAAACCTGCACAGCTACAATGGTGAGTTTGATCAATGCTTATACTTCTGCAGGACAAAATTCCCTGACTTTTTTAAGCTTGTTTGATGTTTTGAAATGAAGAGCCACAGTTACACCATCTAAGGCAGGACAACTTAAAATGAATCAGCAATGAATAATAAAAGCTTCATATCTGGCTGTGGTTTAAGCGTTCTCTGATTGTGGTTTTTTTTTTTTTTTAAATATTTTCCTACTTTGAAATTCTGAATTCATGTCTCTGCTACCTTTATGATGGGACTATACTGCATCTTCTTAACCATTTTTCACAGAATAAATTAAAACGGAAATTTTAGTGTCACAGAAAAATCTATCCGGATCAAAAGGTCTAAGGTAGAAGCCAAAAATAACTACAATGGCTTTTTTGCTAGGGAACTAAGAGCATGAAAAACAGGACTTTCTTTTCCACCATGAAGAGATGAAAATTAGTTTTTGCATTTCTTCTGCATACTTTATGATGAGGCATGGAACTAGAAACACATAGCAGAATTATCCTTACCTTAAAACAGGGAACACACATTCAAGACAGCCCCTCTCTCTACTGTACCAAGCAAAAATGGGGGAGCACTGCATTTTACCGAGTGGTGAACAGACCGATCGCTAGCATGCCCAAATTCTAGAAGATATGCACCTGCACCTATAGTACATTACTAAACATGCATCATCCGACTGTACTAGTAGTAAAACCACATGCTCCCTTGCTTATTTAGCTGTCAAACAATGGATACATTGTCAGACCAACCAAGTAGCATCCCTAGAAGCATGCTCTCCTCCAAGGCGTTGAGGGCCAGAAGTAGTGAGCACAACTTCAGCTTGCTGATGAAACATTCCCTTGGCAGTAATTCTACTGAACACTGGAAAAGCAGCAGGTATGCACTCTATCAGCAACATACCCTTTGTCAGGATAGACTACAAGTCAGTCTGCAAGAATACAAGGACCATTTGGAGATTGCTGAGAATTGTGCACCTCTCCAAAGTCTGACATCAGATGATATGTGACCTTGTAGGACTCTACAACTTTAAACACCTCAAAGTCCACTCCAAGACCTGATGTAAAAATGTAACCATAAGGACCATGGTGGCCAAAAAGCCAGAAGGTAGGGAGGGCTCTAAGTGTGGAATTTGCTATATACAGGTAGTTCCGGGTCACAGTCACTAGGACTGCTGGGTCAGTGTTTTTGCCCTCTTTGGTGACTCAGCCAACATCCATGAATACAACACTGCACAGCAGGTCAGTACCTTCTTTAGTCTGATATGACGTTTCTTCTTTTGGCATCAGGCAGGCATGAAAGAAGTGGCAAAGGAGGGATCATAGAGATACTCCACCATGGTGAAGGCCTGCTTCCTGTCCAAAAGGTGACTTATCAGATCAAGGGAAGGCTGTCCAAACTAGACCCACCCACACAAAACCATTCAAAATGGAATTCTTAACCTCCACTTTAAGGGAGAATTACCTCATCTAGATCATCCTATGCAGACATATTACCATAGCTCTAAGTATAACACCAGCAAAGCAGACTACATCAAAGCTATGGAGAGAGTCTTAACCATTTTCTTTTGCAGCTAAGACTACGGGAGGGAAGAAAGCTTTTCTAGTACATGAAACACCAAGAACTGGAATCTCTACAAATGAGATGAATAGTCAGGGGGTCTAAGCCACAATGCAGCACACGAATAAACTCTTACCAAGCATACACAAAGCTTTAGAGATCTTGTATGGCAGCAAACTGGCAAAATTAAGTGGTCACTGAGCCCTATGACAGATCAAAATAATGTGGACATCATCCCAAAGATGCCTGCTCAGCGTTTTACCCCATGCAGTTAAGGGCTTACAAACGGCCCACATTTTTAGAAGCTGCAGTAGTAGTCTCTAGATGCTTCCAAGACTGCATTAAGCAGTAGTTCATGCTGCAATTTGAGCTTATTGATTACCATGGCTTTAAGAGTACACTTTCTTCTCCGAATACTCGTGAAGAAATTTCTGGGAAGAAGAAATGGGGGCCAGAGTAAGTCCACAGAGGACTTCATGAAGTTTTTCCAACAGAGGGGGTTATTGGGGTGGTGGTTTTTAGGGTGTGGAAAATCACAGATACTTGGCGGATAGCAGCGTCTTGATCTCGAGACTTCTCATAGAATCCTAAGTGTGTTTTCTGTCTCCACAATCTCAACAAGTTCATGCCTAGATAATCATGCCATGAATGCACACAAGCATGGGTGAGAGATTAGGTGCTGCTGACTGCAATTGCTAAAGATAAGGGAATAGAATAGGCCTACTGCTGGCATCAAACTACGTTTCCTAACTGTGAGGTCTCGTGTATGCATCCAAGTCCCACAAAATCTCAAACACCGGCCTAAAGTCAAATCCAAAAAACTGCAAGCACAGTCAAAGGAAGATCTGATTATTCTGTCTCTGGACTTGCTAACGCCAAGGGGAGACCATGGCAGGACAATTTTGAGACCTACAGTGCTACAGACTCACAGGCAGGCAGCTCAAGAGACAGTTTTACACGCTCAGCCACTAGAGTGGGGAGTTAAGGATGTACCTCCTCCAGACTTCCTGGCGTTAGCAGAAACAGCAGACAAGAGCAAGCTAAAATGCGTCCCTCACTAGTCAAAACGTACAGTTGTGTACACATCATAAATGTAGATGTTAGAGTGTATTCACTGCTGCAGTCATCACACTTGGGTTATCTGCCTGCAGGTAGCCCTCAGTCAGCCTGAATACCAGAGTCTTGGTATTTCTGCGTTGGATGCTGTTGCTTCTTCCATAACGTCAGGTCGTCAGGGGTATAA
The DNA here is from genome assembly GCF_019279795.1 of Protopterus annectens. Taxonomy (NCBI): domain Eukaryota; kingdom Metazoa; phylum Chordata; order Ceratodontiformes; family Protopteridae; genus Protopterus; species Protopterus annectens. The sequence goes on along the minus strand of NC_056726.1, from coordinate 1,605,515,651 downwards.
AATAGGCAGCCAACACCATTACATTAGTTTTTTCATGCCCCAAATGTCAGGAGCCCCCAAATAGGGAGCTAGTATATGGTGGGGAACACCACCAGTAAAAAGTAAACACCAATGCCATTAGGGAATAGCCATAGAGGGGAGAGGTGGACAGATAGAGAAAGCCAGGGGGCTGGAGGGAGGGAAACCAGGACTGCAACAGTGAATACACATGAACATCTACATTTATGGTAAGTGTACACAACTGTACTATATATGTTCTTCGTGTTTCACTGCTGCAGTCATCACACTTGGGTTGATTCCCAAAGCTGAGGAAGGGTGGAGGCAGTCGAGATGTCTTAGGGCTGGCTAGCAGGCCTTGCAAGACTGCTGTAGCAAATCCAGCCCTGGATTTGGAAAAGATAGGTAAGTGGTAATGCTTGGTGAAGGTGTGTACAGAACTCCAGGTTGCAGCTTCCAGAATGTCCCTGGTAGGGACTCCCCTGAAAAATGCTGCAGAGGTAGAAGGAGCCCTAGTGGAATGTGTTCTGACCCCCTGAGGGGTTGGTTTTCCATGGTGCTTGTAGCAGAAATGGATGCAGTGTACTATCCATTTGGAAATGGTTGGTTTTGAAATGGCCTTACCCTCTACCCCCTGTAGCAAAGCTGATTAGCAGCTGGTCAGATTTTCTGAAAGGCTTAGTCCTATCAAGGTAGAACCTGAGCTGTCTGTGCACGTCCAGAGAGTGCAGGATCGTTTCCCCTTTATTTTGAGGGTTAGGGAAGAAGATTGGTAAATGGATGGATTGGTTTAGAGCCACACTGGACACCACCTTAGGCATAAAGGACAGGTTAGTCCTGAGGGAATTCCTGTCAGCATGGAAAATAATGAAGGGTTCCACAGCCATTAGTGCCTGTAACTCAGACACTCTTCTAGCTGAAGTTATGGCTAAAAGCAAGGCTGTTCTCCAGGTGAGGAATTTTAACTCTGCTGAAGCATCAGGTTCAAAAAGGGGGAAGCGTGAGCTTTTCCAGTACAAAGTTAAGGTCCCAGGCAGGGGTGGGTGCTCTCCTTGGGGGCCTTAAATGTTAGCCCCTCTCAGGAACTGTTTGATGAAACAGTGAAAAAATGGAGGTGGCTCAGTATTATAATGAGCCAAAATGGCAGAGGCATGAATCTTAATGGAGGAGAATGATAGGCTTCTGTGGAGTAGCTCTGCTAAGTAATCCAGGATTAGAAGTATGGAGGGCACAGCTGTGTCCTTTCCTTTAGACTGAGTCCAGGAACAATATCTTTTCCACTTTTCAGCATAGGATTTCCTAGTACTAGGCCTTCTGGGTTCAAGAATGACATCCAGCACCTGTTTGTTGAGGATTGCTGGTAGGGTATTCAAGGGATAAGCCAGGCTGCAAGGTTTAGGGTTTTCATTTGTGGATGCAAAATATGTCCCTCCTGCTGAGACAGCAGGGTAGGAGTCTGCTGTAGGTGCCAGGGTGGCACCATTGTCAGGCTGCACAGAAGTGGGTACCACTGCTGGTGTGGCCAGTCTGGGACAATCAGAATTGCCCTTGGCCTGTCTTGTTTTATCTTGAGTAGTACTCTTGAGAGAAGGGGCAGGGGGGAAATGCATCGATTGAGAGGTTTTCCCATTGAAAGGATAAGACATCCACCTTCCAGACCCTGCTGTGAGGGTTCCTTGTGCAGTATTTGCTTAACTGGTGACTCTCGGGGGAGGCAAAGAGATCCACCTCTGGAGTCCCCCCCCCCCCACCTCTGGATCAGAAGGTTGAAGGTGTTGGGATACAATTTCCACTCATGTGGGTCTAAGAGATTTCTGCTTAAGTAGTCTGCCAGTGAATTTTGTTTGCCTGACAGGAAATGAGATTATAAATGGACTTGGTTGCTAAAGGCTGTGTTCCACAGGGCCATGGATAACCTGCAGAGTGGGTAAGAATGGGTTCCCCCCATGCTTGTTTATGTATCACATGACTGTGGTGTTATTTATTTTTATCAGTAGCTGTCGTGGAAGGATTAGGTATTTGAAAGCGGTCAGAGCATTCTGTACAGCTAGCATCTCTTTTTGATTGATGTGCAGGAGAATCTGCCTTGGGCTCCAGTGACCCTGAATGCATCTGCCTGCCATGTGAGCCCCGCCATGCATAGTCTGAGGCATCTGTTGTCAGGGTTTGGGCTGCGTGGGGTTGAGTGAAATGCAGTCCCTTGTTGTGGTTGCATGCTTCCGCCCACCAAAGGAACTCTGCCCTTAGACAAGGTATGATAGGAATGACTGTTTCCAGGTCCTGAGAATACTGGCACTAAAGACTTTTTAAGTACCACTGAAGTTTCCTCATATGCAGTCTTGCATATGGAATTAGATAAATACATGAGGCCATGAACTCTAGGGCTTGCAGTATTTTTCTTACAGATAGCTGGGTTCTGGTGGCCATTTGTTTGAAGCAGTCTGTCAGATATACCTGTTTTTCTGAAGTGAGAAATGCCATCTAGGAAGTTGTGTCCAAGTTTGCTCCCAGGAATACAATCTTTTGACTGGGTACCAGTTAAGATTTATTTTCATTGATGGTGTACCCCAATGAAGTGAGAAGGCTTTTTACAAATACCAGGTGCTGAAGCAGCAATTCCTGACTGTCAGCCTGAATCAGGCAATCGCCCAAGTATGGGTAAATTTGGATATTTCTCTGCCTGCAGTATGCAATGGCTGGAGCCAGGCATTTTGTGAATATGCTGGGCACAGTAGATAAGCCAAAGGGAAGTGCAGAGAACTGATAGTGCATAGATCCTGCCTTGAAACGAAGATATTTCCTGTATGACTCCCTTATGGGGATGTGCAGATACGTTTCTTTTAAGTCTAGAGTGACTAACCAGGCATCCTTGGCTAGCACAGGGAGAAGCTGTTGTAGGGTAAGCATCTTGAATTTTGGAACCACCAGAAAGGTGTTAAGAACTGAAAAATGCAGGATTGGGTGCCAGGTGTCCTCCTTTCTGGGCACCAGGAAAAGTCTGGAGTAGAAACCCTGACCCCTTTTTTCTACTGGAACATGTTGAATAGCTCTGATATTGAGCAGGGAAAGTACTTGCTTTTGAGCATCTGCCCACTGGTTTGGAGGAAGGTCTGGAAACCTGCTTGGGGTTGGCAGTGAATGGAAGTAGAATTTGTACTCCTGGGATACAATGTTGAGGACCCAGTGGTTCTGAGTGACAGACATCCATTTTTTTGCATGAAGGGCAAGTTTTCCTCCTAGGGGCACAAGCAATTGGGCAGGGCTGGGAAGTAGAATTGAGAAGTCATTGTTAACTTTTTCCATAGGGGGCGGCTTACCACTCCCTGTTTTTGGGGTGGGGGCACTCCATTGCTTAGATCTCTGCATACCCTGAGACTGTAGTCTGGGTGGCCTGTTTCCCCTGGGTCTTGTCTGGGAAGGCCTGGAAGGGGCTGGAAAGGACCAGTGTTTTGAAGGGCAATGCCTACTGAATCTAGGAGGTTGCACTTGTAAGAATTCTTTAACCATTTGCATAGACTTAGCTTTTTCTTCCACCTTTAAGAACGTCTTCTGCTTTGGTGCCAAACAAACAGTCCTTATTTAAAGGAGAGTCCAGTAATTTTGGTTTGACATGATCTGGCAATGTTTGCTCCTTCAGCCAAGCATGTCTTCTCAGTACAAAACCAGTGACTGCAACCCTGCAAAATGCTTCTAGGGCATCAAAGCCACACTGCAAAGTATGCTTACTAACTTGGTTTGCAGAATGCATTAGCTCTTGTAAATCTTTATTTTCCGCACAATCTGGAAATACCATTTTTTGTTTAATTAGTTCCATAATATTTTGCAGGTACTTCAGCATGTGAAACTGGCAATTTAATGCCATGATAGCAAGAGTTACAGAGGTATATATCTTCTTACACCATTGTCTAAAGCTCTGGAATCCCTCTCCGAAGGGGTAGGATTTTTGGCTGTAGTAGCCTTAATACCTTTAGGTCCCTGGGAAATGATCTCTGGATCAGCAATAGGATTCTTGAAAAGAAACTTTTGGGAATCAGGAACTCTTAATACCTGTCAGGTTTCCTAGGGGCCGGGGGTAATGTGTCTGGAGTAAAACTGGATTCCATAAAAACATCATCTACAACATCCAGGACAGGGGGTATAGCTAGAGGCCTATGCTGAGGCAACTCTAAAAATTCTCTGAGTCTCTTTTTGGACTGAGGGTAGTCTTGGCATTCCCAGTGGAAATGCTCTCTTAAGGTATGTAAGGTTTCACCAAATGAAAAATCCTCTGAAGGGGAGGCAGAGGGAATGGATTCCTCTGCATCTGAATCCTCATAGGCTAAGGGCATGTCTTGATAATCAGAAGGGTCAGAGTCACTGGACTCCTGGTATGTAGAATCAGAAGGTAACTCAATTCTTTGTCTCTTAGCAGGGGAAGGCTGGCTTCCCCTAATTAGTGTAATAAGGTCTTCAGCCATTCCAAGCATTTGTTTTTGTGGCATGGGAGCTTGACCATGCACTTTGGTCATCTGTTTTCCAAGCATAGTGCGTACTGTGGGCCTAAGAATCTTGGCAGTTTTAGCTAAAAAAATAAGTTGTTGGTTTGATTCGAACATCGGTAGGATGGAATACACCCTCAGAAGCCGGTGCCTGCACAGCGGCTCCGGACCCATCCAAGGTAGAGACATCCACTGGTTCCATAGTCGAAGAAGCATCTTGCGGCATACCAGACTCCGAATGGGTCTTAGCAGAGGCCTGCGAATCCAAAGAAGCAGGCATCAGGGGCTGCAAAGGTGCCTCACTGAGCACCGGCGAACTAGTGACTAGCTTAACGGAAGCATCGTCGGCAGTTTTGGACCTATGCAGTCTGTCTCTGTCTTTATCTATGTTTTTTCGGGAGATCGGTAGTCGGATGGCTTATCAAAGGCATTTCAGAATATGGAGAATGACAGCGAAAGAATTTAGCGACAAAGATAGCCAGACGACAAATGGTCCAGGTGTTAAACAAGGCACAAAAGTGACAGCAAAGGACGTCGTGGTCTGGGCCTAAACAGGTTATGCAGTAAGAATTAAAATCTCTGGGTGGTATTTGCTTTCCACAGGCAAGACAATTGTTAACTTTTTCTGACATCAGTTAGAGCAAGAAAAAAGGATCCCCAATGGGGTACTTAGCATTAGAAGACTTCAGGATTATAGACTCGAAAAAGAAAATTTCAGGTAGCAGTCGATTGGCACTTGCAAACTGCTTCTGCTTCGAGCTCCTCCTTGGCAAGAAAGACTGATGTAATGGCGTCAGCTGCCTGTTTTATACCCCTGATGACCTGGCGTCATGGAAGAAGTGACAGCATCCGACGGAGAAATACTAAGACTCTGGTATTCGGGCCGACTGAGGGCTACTTGCAGGCAGATAACCCAAGTGCGATGACTGCAACAGTGAAACACGAAGACAATCTTACTTCATCGTACAGGAACTGGTGCACCATTTTGTAAATGAACATACATCTACAAGGTTCTGCTTGCTACTTCTGTAGCATTCTGATATATCCAAAGATACATGGGACTGCATGTGGGTCCTAAGCAATGATCCCCATTCAAAGGACTGTGACAAGCCATTATCCTCCTGGTAGCGAAGTATGCTAGGAATTTCCCCCTCTGACATTTGCAGGTGTCTGCACTGAATTGCTAGCACATATTGCAATGGTTCACTTTGTGCTCCTCTCCCTGACACTAGTGACAATATTATGTGATCTCAGCCAAATGGGCATTCAAAAGATCTGATTTTAGGTATGAATGCAAAAAACATTTACCATTAAGGAAAAGGGACTAAGATATGAAGTCTGACTGGCAGGAAAGAACAAAAGTACTCTGGTACTAGGTGAGCCTTTCTAATGTGATATACGATGTCAAAGTGCCCTCAGATACTAGGTGTGCCTTTTTAATGTGATCCAATATGTCAGTGCCCTCAGGTACTAGGTGTGCCTTTCTAATGTGACACAAGATGTCAGCATGCCCCAACACAGAGCATGTGTGCTTCTGAACACTGTTCGTAGAAAAAAAACAAAACAAACTGAACACTGTTCAGGGAAAAAATGCCACACTGGAATGGAGAAAAAAAGATTACCCCAACTACAAACCCACCAATGAGAGTTCCCCCAGTTACTAAGCTACTTATCTGCTCAAACTGGGCAAAGACTAACAGATCTATTTCAAGACCATGTTAAAACTGCATATTGAAATAGCATAGTAGGAAAACTGAATGGCACAAACCTGTTTACTTTCTTTATGTCACAGGGAAGCTGTACCACTTGACTGTATAATCACTGAATGGTGAAGTGTCTTCCTGTTAACAGTTTATTGTGACATATGATCAGCTAATTTCAGAATACTAACCCTTGACACAATAAAAAATTACTAGGTCTATTCTGAAATATTTAAAACATCCGAGAAACTTCAGTGTCGTTCTGAAATTTTGCAGAGTTCAACAATGGCCCACTGGGAGGAAAAGACGGTGAACACTCAAAACCTACAAAAAAAAACTATCAGAAAAGCTCAAGTCTGTTAATAAGGTTCCACATGAGCGTAAATGTGTGAAACCAGCTGAAAATTCTGATTTCAAAGGTCTGACCTATTAAAGGCAAACTTCTGTAGCAAGCAAATTTTTTTAAGTAAAAATAAATGTCATACTTTCCGACCATCCATGCCTTTTTAATCCAGTCTTACAACAGGACTAAACATTAAACGCACACAATAATGCCAGTAATGGCATAACTTTGTACTGCAATTCTATTTCACTAACACTACCAGAGTGAAAACAGCCCCCCAAAATCATATTATTGCACAATTCAGATACACACTCAGCAAACAATGTATGACTACATTAAGCTTTGAAATGACCATTGTTTAGTGATCAACTATCCTTTACCACTAAGGAAATTCACTGGCATAACTACACTCAGCTGGACAGACAGTATACTGCAAACCTTTATACTTCCTATTTATAAAACACGAGTACAGATGCACCTTGCAAAAACGTGATGAGAAGCATAATTAACACATGCCACACCTGCAGAAGGAACCAGCATGATACGCTGTTATTGCAGATGTAATTGTAATTTGGGAATATGTACATTAACACAGCCATGTAACTCCATTCTGACTAACACGAGCGGCAGTCACCTGGTACCACTGGCATTCCCATGTGCAGCCATTCTCCAAGCATATGCATGCATGGAACATTAATTACTTCTAATGCAAAATCAAAACTGCTACAATTCAGAACATAATTCCTAATAAACATGGGACAAAATACAGGACATCTGGAAAAGACCAACACTGATGACATATTGGCAACACTCCATCTTTTTGCTCTTCCGTTCAGGTAGAAAAGATAAAATGTCACCAGAAGTCTATCTTTACAGGCAACACACAGCACAGTACTACAACATGCCTGCTAGTATGATCAAAACTGGTAACTCAAAGGTTATGTACATCATAGTGAGAACAACAGACAAATTTGGAACTAGCTTTCATATTGTTAGTGACATCATTGGAGCTCTATGATGAAAACTATTAAATCAAAGGGAAAATAAACCATACTGTTAGCAGAAAGCCAACTTGTTTGCATGTGGAAAGTAACAGTATACTATTCATAAAAGCAACAGGCCTGAGAGTTTTTCTAAAAATACAGACACAATAATAAAATGAATACATATCAGAAAATAGGCAGAACACATGGCATGAAGTCTTCTGAGCACAACTCATGACAACCTGATACTGTATGCTAGGATATTAAAAAAGGCAAAATTGTGTGGGTACTTGTTTTCATTCTGGTAAGACGACTTTCATTTATTTTGATCATGGTGAAAAACAGATGCGATTTTCAAACATTGTGGCTTTCAGAGTTTTTAAACAGTTTGAACTTCCCACCCTTTCAAAAGGAAAAAAATGTTTTATGTGTTGGGTAATTTTACCCTTGTACATTAGTGCAAATATTGTTCATTTAACATCTTAAGTAAATACATAAAATAAAAATTTGTAATTTTCTTTAAAATTAATTTACATTCTTTTCTTTCTACATTGAGGGTTCCCCCTTCTCTTGCTGGTCCCAGAGTCATAAAGTGCCAAGGCTTCTTATTGTCACTTAAAACCTGAAAATGCTGGCTTCTGAAGAACATCTAGCAATGTGTGACAATTAAAAATATGTCAGTTATAGTCTACAGTAAATGATTTCACTTTCAGGGATGTGGAATCAACATACAAAACTGGGTATGGTGAGAAGACATGACATATGTCTTATGCAAGTCAGTTACTGCTTCAGGGTGACAACAGCTTTAAAATCAGTGCCACTACAATACACACATGGATAGATAGGTAGGTAACTGAAAAGTTCAATTATTAGAACTGCCAGTCTACGTTTGTCAAAGGCCAAAGAAAGGCTCATCAAAAAGAGGCATCTGTATATCAATATGAACGGCACCGCTCAATAGTTCTAACATCCCTATTTCATCACCTACATCATATCAAAGCTGTTAAATAAACCCAGTAAGATGTACGTAGTATAGTTATCTTTTTTTCTTTTCTTTTGACCAGGGTCTTCTTTACTTAACTCCACTGCATTCCTATTACCATCAAGGTAAACCAAAAAAAAGTATGAGCGAACACCTCAGTGAATCTCAAAGTTAATTTAGTCACTGCTTCACTTAAATCCAGATTTCAGTGACTACCCCAGTTAATTTAGCGGTCATTACATGATAATACGGACAGTATTTTCCATGTTTTAATAACATGTGCATGATTCATCTGCACAGAAATACTGTGCGAGGACAAGAGAACGTGGACCAACTGTAGTGCAGAGCAAAGACAGATCCCTCTAGGGGGGACACTACATATATATGCATTTGTATATGCATGCATGCGCACACATACACACAAACTTGTAGACACACACAAACGCACTCTCCCAAACACAAAGGGGTAAGAAACATTCAAGGCAGACTCACCAGCCATACACAGCCTATCTGTTATCAGTTTTTCAAACCAGCAGAGCAACTTACAACTCTACTGCCATGCTGATGTTTCAGCAACTTAATTTCTAACTACCATCTTTTGCATCACCCAGTTTAAATAGAAGGTATACGCTGTGCTGTTTTCAGTACACTTCATCTGAAAACGCACTGAAGCTAAGTGATAAATATAAAATCAGCAACCCTGCAGATCAGGAAAAGGGCTAGACTTCACTTCTCATACACATGTGAATGTAGTAAAATTGAGTGGGTGCAACTAACCACCATAAGCAGGGATTCCTTCCTTTATGAAACTCTGCAAATACTACTTAATGTAGAAAAACTATTGGAATATAGTTAGTTATTTCCTCATTGGTAAGTAAAAAATGTTTAAGTTACAAAAAAATCATCTGATTTGTCAGGTTAGGGTCTTCTGAAAAGCATCCTAATTAATTTAGGAAAGTGAAAACGTCAGCTTCAAAAAGTTAATACATTTTCCAATATTCACCACATAAAACTGAGTGGGAAAAATATTGGCTACTTAAATGTAACAGATGGACTTCAACTGTTGTTAATCTTCACATCTCTCAGGATCAAAACATTCTCCTATGGTATTAAAGTATGAGGGGCTCATTGGCATTTTAACGTACTGGAAGCAAGACACATCCACATTGTGTTAGCTGTCCAAAGATCTTGCAGCATTCATTACTGCACTGGTTCCTTTCAGGAAGAGGTGTATGCCCACAACTGCAGTGAAACATCCAACAGTGAAAAGGCATCATCACGAACTGTTACCAGCAAAAGATGTCCTTTCTTTTTCAACACTTTCTTTTGCACTGGAGTCACGGCAAGCACAATGGCACTGGCAAGACTCTTCCTGTTTTATTATAATGACTGGAACACTTAGGCCAATTTGTTGCACTGAATTTCCTGAAAAATATTAAAAAAAGAGAGAATTACTACAACTCACCTGCAGAAATATTCCATATGTGTCATTTATCAAACAACCAAGTCTTTCAAAGAGGTCCTTGCTAGCCGACAGACTAGAACAGTTAACACTACACGTGATAATACCACTCTTTTGGATGTTGCAGAGGTAATTGAAAATACCTCTTTCAAATACCCAGAGTAAATTTACTTCCCTCAGACTGCACCCTTGGAGCTGGACTCTAAATAATTTAACTGTCTGTAGACGGTACTAATCAGAGTAATTCAACAACTATCACCTCATCTAATGACCGACACTGCCATTCTAAAAGACAGATAGGGAAGGGGCTGCTCTGGAAACTAAATTACACACCGATAATACTACAGATGTTCAGACCGTACTACTACCGAGTAATGATTCCCTCAGATAACAGTACATCTGTAAAAGCAGTTATGCTACTAAAAACTGTAAGTAGTGTCCTAGCCTTTATCTAAATGCACAACTGTCAGCCTTACAGATAATCTCAAGCTGCTGGAAAACAAACGGATATGTGCAATGCATTCTGGGAAACAGGGCAAAAAAAAAAACAAGATTACGTAAAGGCTCCATGACAGCCATTTTGTGGCAAAACACTTTGAAATATAACAATAACCATTCAAGAGTGCTTTTGATGCAACATACAAAGATAAAATTAAAAAAAAAAAGCAACTTTTATTTATTTATTTATTTTTTAAGTTGCAAAGTGGACTCTTCATTTAAGACCTACTCTATCAAGCAGGTTATAAGGTTGAGAAATGTTTCAACCAGAAGACTATCTTGGGCCAGATTCAATAACACCTAGACAAAGTGTACACAATCTGTATTCAAGAACATCCCTATCACATTTTTTGCATTTTCTAGTCAGTCAAAAGGATTACACCAAGTGTTCAAGTAGGCTATACTTTGTGGTAACCATTATGAATCCCCCGCAGTATTAAAAGTACAAGACAATCAGTAGGAAAAGTAAAATTAGGAGGAAGAAGGTGCAAGTTATGTTTGTGTTGTCTGTTCATTCAGAAAGTATAGTTGTGTACACTTACCATAAATGTAGATGTTCGAGTGTATTCACTGTTGCAGTCATTACATTTGGGGTAATTTGCTGGCAGGTTGCCCTCAGTCGGCCTGAATAACAAAGTCTTGGGCCCTGCGTCAGTTGCTGTCTCCTCTTCCATGACGTCAGGTCATCAGGGGTATAAAATATGCAGCCAACATCATTTTATTTAGTTTTTCTTGCCCCACATGTCAGGTGCCCCCCAAATGGGAGCAAATATATATAAACAAAAATATATGTAAATGCACTTTTAGCAACATAAACTTTACCTTCATCTAACAGCAAATACACCACAAAGGCTTTAGTATATAGTGAAGAAAAGAAAAGGTATAGAAAAGGGGGATGGCGGGTGGGTAACCTGGACTGCAACAGTGAATACACTCGAACATCTACATTTATGGTAACTGTACACAACTGTACTATGTTCTTCGTGATTCACTGTCGCAGTCATTACATTTGGGTAGAATCCCAAAGCTATGGATGAGAGGATGGAATTAAACAGCATTAGGAGGGGCTGTAAGGCCCTGCAGAACTGCAGTGGCAAAGCCTGCCCTGGATTGGGAGAAGAGAGGCAAATGTTAATGCTTTGTGAAGGTATGAACAGAGCTCCAAGTAGCAGCCTCTAGAATGTCTTTGGTTGGAACCCCTCTGAGAACAGCTGCTGAGGTAGAGGCAGCCTTGGTGTAATGATACCTGATCTCCTTGGGCATAGGTTTACCATGGTGCAAGTAGAAGAAACGAATGCAGTGGCTTATCCACTTAGAAATAGTCTGCTTTGATATAGCCTTCCCCTCTGACCCTGCAGCAAATGCTACCAGTAGTTGCACAGACATTCTTAGAGATTCAGTCCTGTTTAAGTAGAATCTTAGTTGTCTGTGTACGTACAATGAATGCAGAATCTGCTCCCCCTTGTTCTGCGGATTTGGGTAAAAAGTTGGCAGATGAATTGTCTGGTTAAGAGCCACATTGGATACCACTTTAGGCATAAAAGGATTGGCCCTGAGGGATACCCTGTCCAGGTAAAAGATAATAAAAGGCTCCACAGCTATGAGAGCCTGTAGTTCTGAAACCCTTCTTGCTTAAGTGACTGCCAAGAGAAAAGCTGTTTTCAAAGATAGAAATTTTATATCCGCAGTAGCTGCTGGTTCAAAAGGAGGCAGGGTGAGTTTTTCCAGCACAAAATTGAGGTCCCATGCTGGAGTTGGTAATCTTCTGGGAGGCCTTATATTTTTGGCCCCTCTAAGATACTGTTTAAGCAGAGGACGAGAAAAGAAGGGAGGCTCTGTGTTGTAATGAGCCGAGATGGCAGAGACATGTATTTTTATTGAAGAAAAAGATAGGCCCTTGTCAAGCATCTCAGTCAAATATTGTAAAATCTGAGGAATATTGGGCTTTGCTGTGTCTGTTCTTTGTGCTTGGTTCCAAGCACAGAATCTCTTCCATGTATCAGCATAAGATTTTCTAGTACTAGGCCTTCTGGCTTCCAAAATGACATCCATCACAGATTTACTGAGAGGTGTTGTTTGAATAATTAAATGATCAGCCATGCTGCAAGGTTCAGAGTTTGGAGCAGAGTGTGCAGAATTTGATTGTTCTGCTGAGACAGTAGATGAGGTATTTGAGGCAAGTACCAAGGGTGAAGTTGAGACATATTCCTTAGAAGTGGGTACCAGTGTTGGCGAGGCCAGTCCGGAGCAACTAGGATCATTCTTGGTTTTTCCTGTTTGACTTTTAGTAAGACCTTGGAGAGAAGAGGCAGAGGGGGAAAGGCATAGGCCTTTCCATGCTTTTTTGTGATGAATTCTTGTGCAGAATTTGTCCAACTGATGATTTTGGGGAGAGGCAAATAGATCTATGTCTGGGCTCCCCCATTTCTGTGTTAACATGCTGAAGATTTGTGGGTCCAGTTTCCATTCGTGCAGTTACATAAGATTTCTGCTTAGGTCGTCTTCTAGAGTATTTTGTTTTCCTGGCAGGAACTGAGCTTGAAGATGTATTTGGCAAGTCAAAGCTGTGCTCCACAATGCCATGGCTAGTCTGCAAAGGGGGTAGGAATGTGCACCCCCCCTGCTTGTTTATGTACCACATAACAGTGGTATTTTCCGTCTTTATCAGTAGTTGTCCTGGATGAAGTAAGTCCTTGAAGGCTGTCAGAGCATTCTGAACAGCCAGCATCTCTTTCTGGTTAATATGCAGATGCACTTGGTTTGGGATCCATTTGCCCTGAATGCATCTCCCCACCAGGTGCCCCCCCCCCAAGCATAGTCTGATGCGTCTATATTTAGGGTTTGGGTGGCAGGGGGTAGAGTGAATGACGGTCCCTTGTTTTGGTGACATGTCTCTGCCCACCAAAGAAACTCCTGTTGTAGGCAGGGAATGAGAGGAATCATTGTTTCCAGACTGTGACAATGTTGGCTCCATAAACTTTTTAGGTACCATTGAAGTTTCCTCATATGCAGTCTTGCATATGGAATTAGTAGAATGCAGGATGCCATGAACCCCAAAGCCTGCAGAATTTGTCTTGCAGATAACTGGGTTTTTGTTGCCATTTGTTTGAAATATATTGTCAGTTGCCTTTGTTCGTCTGGCATAAGGTAAGCCATCTGGGCAGTTGTATTCAAGCTTGCACCCAGGAATGTAATTATTTGAGAGGGTACCAGTTAGGATTTCTTTTCGTTTATTGTGTACCCTAGGCATGTTAGAAGCCTTTTTACAAATGCCAGATGTTAAAGAAGAGTGTCCTTGTCCTCTGTTTGAATGAGACAGTCATCCAGATAAAAATAAATTTGTATGCTTCTTTGTCTGCAGAATGCAATTACTGGTGCCAGGTACTTTGTAAAGACCTTGGGTGCAGTAGATAAGCCAAAGGGCAGTGCAGAGAATTGGTAATGCAAAAAGCCTGCCTTGAAGTGGAGGTATCTTCTGCATGATTCCCTTATTGGGATATGCAGGTATGCCTCTTAAATCTAGAGTCACTAACCAAGCGTTCCTGCCCAGCATAAGCAGTAGCTGTTGTAAAGTCAGCAATTTGAATTTTGGAATGTCCAGGTATGTGTTCAAAATTGATAAGTCCAGTATTGGACGCCAAGAATTGTCTTTTCTGGGTACCAGGAAAAGTCTTGAATAAAAATCTTGTCCTTTTTCCTTTTCTGGTACTGGCTGAATAGCCCCCATATCCATGAGGGACATAATTTGTTTCTGAGCCTCTGCCCACTGATTTTGTGGCAGATCTGGCCATCCGTTTGGAATTGGCAAAGAATGGAAATGAAATCTGTACCCCTGGGATACTATGTTCAATACCCACTTGTCCTGGGTAATTAACTGCCAATTTTGAGCATGAAGTGCTAGTTTTCCCCCCCAAGAGGGCTGCCAAAAGATAAGTGCTTGGTGATGGTAGAGGAAAGTCATTGAGACTGCTTACTACAGGGCTGCACTTTGTTACCTCTAGATTTGGAGGTGGAGGCACCCCATTGCTTTGACCAGTAAGAACCCTGTGATTGGTATCTGGAGCCTTTTGAGCACCTGGATTTGCCTTGAGTCGCTCTGCTGGGACACAAGAAAGGACCAATTTTTAGTAGGCCAGTGCCTACTAAAGCTGCGTGGCTGCACTTGTAAGAAATCTTTTACAGTTTTCATAGATTTAGCTTCATCTTCCATTTTCTTTAAAACCTCTTCTGCCTTATTACCAGAGTATCATGCTGCAAGGGAGCATCCAACAATTTAGCTTTAACATGATCAGGCAGATTTTGCTCCTTGAGCCAGGCATGCCTTCTAATCAGAGATCCAGTAACTGCGGCCCTGCAAGAGGCCTCCAAGGAATCAAAACCACATTGCAAAGTATGCTTTCCAACTTGTTCTGCTGAATGCAATAATTCCTGTAACTCTTTATTTTCCACAAAATCAGAAATCAACATAATTTTCTGTTTCAGTAAGCCCATAACATGCTGTTGATATTTAAGCATATGAAACTGGCAGTTTAAGGCTCTGATTGCCAAGGCAGCAGACATATAAACCTTCTTTCCCCATCTATCCAGCGCCCTGGAATCTCTATCAGAGGGGGTAGGATTTTTGGCTGTAGAGGCCTTTACACCCTTGGCACCCTGAGAAATGGTCTCTGGGTCAGCAGCAGGATATCTATCTGGCTTACTAGGAGCCGGAGGTAGGGAATCAGGAGCCATGCTTGATTCTGAAAACACATAATCAACAATATCTAATACAGGGGGTATAGCCAAAGGCCTATGCTGAGGAAGAAGAAGGAAATCCCTAAGCCCCTCTTTTGATTCAGAGAAGTCCTGACATTCCCAGTGAAAATGTTCCCTTAATGTAATCAAAGTCTCTCCAAAAGAGTAATCCTAAGGAGGAGATACAGATGGGAAGGATTCCTCTGCATCAGAATCCTCATAGGGTGGAACAGAAAATTCCTGATCAGAAGAGGAATCAGAAGAAATGGAAACCTGATCTGAAGATTCATAATCAGTGCCTTGCCTAGGCCTCTTACCGGGGGGCTTGGGAACCCCTGATCAAGGTAATTAAGTCCTCAGCCATTTTGATCAACTGTTTTTTAGGTATAGGGGCCTGTGCACGTGGTTCATGCGTCATTTTTTTAGACATAGAAGATGTTTTTGACCTTGTTTTTGAGGCTGGCATCAGTTTAATATAAAAATGTTGAGGCCTGAAAAAACACCCTCAGAAGCCAGTGCCTGCTCAGTGGCTCTGGACCCATCCAAGGGAGAGACATCCACAGGTTCAATACTCTTGAGAATCTTGCGGCATACCGGACTCTGAATGGGTCTCGGTAGAGGCCTGCAACTCAAAAGTAGCAGGTATCAGGGGCTGCAAAAGCGCCTCACTGAGTACCAGCGAACCGGGGACTGGCTTAGGAGAAGCTTCGTTGTCAGTTTTGGACCTCAACGATCTGTCTCTGTCTTTTTCTTTGCGTTTTTTGTGAACTCCGGTAGTCGGATTGCTAACTGACGACATTTCAGGATAATTAAATCTTGATCCAAAATATTTAGAAGCAAAACTATACCGACACTTAATAGTGCGTTTGTTAAATCTAGCACAAAACCGACAGCAAGGCACGCTATGATCTGGGCCTAGGCAAGGAATACAGTACAAATGAAAATCCTTATGATGTATTTGCTTCCCACAAGTAATGCAATTTTTAACTTTTACTGACATTGGTAAGGAGCAAGAAAAAGTTTCCCCAATGGGAATTTCAGGAGTCGGCCGACCGGTACTTGCAAACTGCTTCTGCTTCGGGCACAGCACGGCAAGAAAGACTGAATAAAATGGCGTTGGCTGCATGTTTTATACCCCCGACGACCTGACATCATGGAAGAGGAGACAGCAACCGACGCAGGACCCAAGACTTTGTTATTGAGGGCAACCTGCCAGCAGTTTACCCCAAATGTAATCACTGCAACAGTGAAAGACGAA
The DNA here is from genome assembly GCF_019279795.1 of Protopterus annectens. Taxonomy (NCBI): domain Eukaryota; kingdom Metazoa; phylum Chordata; order Ceratodontiformes; family Protopteridae; genus Protopterus; species Protopterus annectens. The sequence goes on along the minus strand of NC_056726.1, from coordinate 1,605,499,216 downwards.
GAACATCTGTGTACACGCAGTGTAGGCTTTAATGAATCCCAGGGCTTGTCTTTTGAATCTTTCTTGCATTATCTGAATAGATAACAGTAGCACTTCATGAAGTGTTGGCAATGCATAACATTTCCTTAGCCAGGTATTCAACACTATTCTACACAAAGAAATTGTTCACAAATTTAAAGTACTAAATGTCAAGCCATGCAAAAATCAATGAGTAACGCACTGGCAACAAATCAGACAGGGACTTCTTGAAGAGGTCTTAAATGATTTCAAATGGAAGAAAGTTATCATCACTTACTTTAATATGACTGTTTTCCATACTGGGTTTTCAGTGCCAGTCTTATTTAGTTTTATCCGCTGTGGCACAGAGGTGCATGACTGAACCATGCACGCACACAAACACACACATTTTTATATATATATATATATATATATATATATATATAAATGTATGTATCTGTGATTATTTCTTTACATTGCTGACAAAATATATTGTGAAACTTCACCACCAATCTTTCATCGAAACAAAAACAAAAAATGAAATAAGGCAACTGCAAATGAAGCAAATACTTTAGATTTTAAATCACCTTAAAGAACCACAAGCTTTACTTCTGCACTGTGGACTTTGTCCAGCACAGCACCCAACATGATGGCTCTGTCCACACACCCCTGGAAATTAAATACACTAATTCCATGGTCACACAACCACAGAGAATGAGGATAAGCCTTGAAAATCATATAATTTTGATTGTTAATATAATCTGACCACTATAACCACCGACAAAATTTACCAAAAATCATGCCACATGATAAATGTATAATAAATCAAAATCAACTACAGCCATACATGTATATACGTACAGGTTTAGGGTACCACACAGTGAGGTCTCTAGCTTCTCTGGGTCTTTCTTGCAGGTATTATTGAATGATTTTGTCTATGTGACCTTTTTACCCTTTGGTTGGATATTATTTGGGATCCTTCGCAGGCACCGAATGTTTATGGACATCAAGCTTGATTTTAAGCCCTGTGTTTCTACAGTACAGCCAAACAATCCACTTATGCTGTACTGATGAGGTAAAAAAAAAAAAGGCCAAAACATGCATGTGTAGAGATAATGAGGTGGGATTTATTGGCCTTAATATACCCACAAGGACTTAAAAAGAAAAATGTCATGGACATTTAGAAGCCACGAAACTGAAACAATGATGTGTCCTAAACGTGTCATTTGCACATATACCATGAGCCTCCACTACAGAAGGTTTAAGGTATCACATACTGAAGACTTGAGCTTGGCTGAGTGTTTCTTGCAGCTTTTACTGAATGGTATGTCTGTATGACCTTTTTACCATTTGGTTTGGAGATGTATCTATATATATATATATATATATATATATATATATATATATATATATATATATCTGTATATAATGTGTGTGTTCCAAATGTACGATGCATACACACACATATACAATACACTATTTATAGATATATATATATACACACATACATATGCACACACACACACACACACACACTTATATATATATATATATATATATATGTATGTATGTGTGTGTGTGTGTGTTGCAGAACCCGCATGCCAAGTAGGATTGAAAACAAGAAAAGCATTAACCAGTTATGCACAGTGGACTGCATTCTTAAAACATAGCTCACAATGGATTTTCTGTGCCTGTGAAGAATTATAGCTACTGCTATTCAGGGTCCGCATCTGATGAAGTAATTTAAAAGAAAACGTACTTGTGGAGTTGTCAAAAAACGTTAATGTGTTGTGTTTCGCTGGAATAAAAATGTGGTAATACGCTCTGTGGCTGAATTCCCTTCTTTGGGTACCTTGGATGAATGAAGTTCACAAAGGTATGAGCCTATGCCATGGTATCCAATACTCGATACCTCTGCCCATGAGGGACATGGGCAGCACCCCAGGAGCAAATTTAAGATTACGGCATCTACTGATCTAGGCTGCACTTGAAGAGGGTCAGGGAAGGACTTTGCTTTACGTGAATGGGAAGCTTGTTCCAGAGAAGAGGTAGTTGGAGAGATATGTACATCTCTCAGAGACTTGATTTACTTATGTCAGAAGCTAGCTTATGATCCTTGGAATGAGTGACCTTCATGCAGTTTGGATTTCCGAATGTGTAACATTTTCTATCAGGGCCAGATCAGAGACAGCCTTGTAGGCCAGACACAGAGTGTCCCTTAATAGTCTACAGGAGGCAGAATACAGCGATAGGGCTTTCAATCTTTCTGCGTAGGACTTGTTTTTTTATAGCCTGCATATTCCTGGTGAGAAAGCTCTGGGGCCGCTCCAGCTGTTGCAGATGTCTGGTGAGGTACATACAAAATGGTACACTGTATTCAATTACTGGTCTGATGAGGGCAGAGTATAATGGAATTATAACATCCTTTGATCTGGATGCCATGCCCTTACTTATGAGTTGTGCCACACAGAAGTACTTTCTCACCACTAAGGACATGTGGTGGTCAAAGTTCAGATTACTAGCAACCCAAGTACCCATATCGCGTACTACTGGGTCTACTCTTGGGGGGGTGCTGTCTATATTGTAATCAGCTGGGGCATTTGCTTTCCCAAAAAGAATAATTATGCATTTTTTTTGCATTTAGTTTCACTCCATGGCTCTGGCACCAATCATTTGTCTGTGCTAGTCCTTTCTGCAGTGCATCAGTACAATTCAAGGATTCAATGACTGCCCCCAATTTGCAGTCATCCATGAATTTGGTCAGCCAAAGGCCATCTATCTTTGCCTTGGCTTCTGAGAAACAATGAACAGCAGAGGGCCTAGTACAGAACCCTGTGGTACGCTGTTAGTGACTGACTTCTTGGTAGAGGTGAATTCACAAACTTTGACAATATGTGTCCTGCCAGTGAGCCATTTGGCTACCTGCTTGGTGATGTAGGGGGTTACACCCAGATCAGAGAGTTTTTCAACAATGTTTGAATAGGGAATTGTGAAAAATGCCTTGGCCAGGTCAAGGTAGGCGTTATGCACAGTGCCACTCTCATCCATGGCTTTGGTGACCTTCTCGTAGAAGTCAACCAGATTTAACAGCCATGATCTACCCTTAAATCCGAACTGGGTTGGGTCCAAAGTCTGGAGATTACCTATGTCCTGGCTGATAGGGTCAATAGTGATTCTTTCCATGGCCTTATAGATGAGGCTAATCAGGCTTATGGGTCTATAATTCCCTGGGTCAGTTAACACCCCCCCCCCCTTGTGCAGAGGTATGACTACTGCTGCCCTTCATTCTGTTGAAACACATCCTGTCTGGAGGCTGTGTTTAAATAGGGATCCAAGTTGGTCTGCTTGCTCATGTTTTAAATTATTTAAAAGGCAATCTTGGATGTTGCCATGGCCCACTGATGACATGTTTTTAGCCTTACAGAGCACAGAGGTGACTTGCTTTCTTGAGATAATAGGCTGAGGAATGGTGGCAGGTATACTTTGGGGGATGACCAGTGAGGATGGGGGGTGGGATCCAAATCTGTCAGATAGCAGGTTGGTTATTTCCTCCAGTTGAGTATGGGTAGTTCCATCCACAACCAGCTCTGCGTTTAGCTGGGTATTCCCCATAGTTAAAAAATGGTTTGTGATTTTCCTTGGCTAGGAAGGCTATTTTTGCTTCATAATCTGCTTTTGAGGATTTAACCAGATCTCTTTTTGTTTGGACTAGTGAAGGATTTTTTCTTCTGTTGAAGTGTGTTCCCAGTTATTTTTGGGCACTAGTTTCTTTCTCTTGATGTATAGCCTGTTTACACTAGGGGTCCACCAGGGTGGCTTGTTTTTCTGGCAAGACCCGAATGAAGATGGCTACAGAACCTCCTTTGGTTCTTTCTTGCTCAGTGGTCAGAACATATGGAAGGCGCTGTAGCCTTGCACAGCCAGGATGCTTTCCAAGGCTTTGAATCATGTTTCACCGATGGCAGCATTTTCCAAGGTGAGGAGTGCTTCTAGGGACTGCAGCTTCTTGTTTAGACGTCTAGTACTGAGTAGAAGAACTTTGAGCTTATCAAGAGAAGATTTTGTTATGTTGGGAGGTTGGTTACTTTGACACGGCTTAAAAACATCACAGGGGTGGATACAGCCTTTGCCAGTATCCAAAAGCCTACAGAAGACAGATGCAGACCATCTCTGCCAAAACAGCATGGCCTGTTGATCATGTTCTCCCAGGCTGACAGATACTGGATCCCCTTGGACTGATACCAAAGGTTGAGCAAAGTTAAACGAAATTGTTAAAGTCAATCATTTTTTGTTTGTATTGTGGCATCCTCCCTGGTAAAGGTAAAATACTGCTCAAGGCTAGGCTCATACTTGCCTGTGACACAATCTGAGAGCTCAGTCATGTCTCTTCATATAATCCTGTAGTACATCTCAGGTCATTTACACCCACATGGACTATGAGAGAGTCATACTGGTACTTTTAGCTGAGTGACGAGTGCTTGAGTGAATCGATGGATCCTAGCATCTGACAAGCAACGTACCATTACCTTCTCTTTATCCAGCCTGGTGAGGGTCACATCTGCAAGTCTCGCTATGGAGTCTCCTATGACCAGCATGTTAGGTTTTGTGGTGTTTTGCCTTATGGGTTTATTTTTTGAGACGCTAGTATTTATTGAGACACTGGTGTTTGTATTATTATGTGCAGTGGTGGTTGTTTGCTTTGATCTGTGTACATGTGATTTCTGAAGGCAGCATTTGGGAGGCCTCTGAGTTTTTGGTAAGTTACTAGTGAGTACATTTGCATATGTGGGTTTGTGAGTCAAATCCCTATTTAGTGTGGGAAGTGATGTGCGTGTGTGTTGACAACCTGTCTGGCATATGATTTGTCTGAATAAGAGATTCTTGCCTTCATTTTCACAGTATAAGTACACCTCTCACATACAGTATTTGCTTGTTTCTGTATATATGAGACAATTGTTACATTGCCACAGGATGACCAAGTCCATCAGGCTGGCTACAAAGACAGTAGTTAACTGCCTATCCAAGATATCAGGCTCTTAATGAGGAGAAAGGAATGGGTTAATTAAACTGGATGGTGCTGGTAGCATAGAGACTATGAGTGGGAACTATACGGTGTGTAGTCTAAGGATAACCCACAGAGCCATGCTGCACAGTGCGCAATGTAGTTGCACCTAGAGCAGCAGGGACAGCGTATGGTTTCATGATAGTATATGCACTTTGGACAAAGGGCAACAAAAGCTCTAATACATTAGAGTACAACAGAGTCAAAGATGAAAGAAAGCCAACCGAAACAACACTTGAAAAGTACATAAAACCACAACTGTGTTTTTAATGAAACAGTGAGTGGCAGTGCTGTCAACGGCTACTTTCTGTAATTTAAAATACTACAGGAGGAAGGGACTATAAACAGCTGGCCAATAAATATAAATAAACAAGAGTCAATTGTACTTACCTGCACTGTCAGTCACAGGTATTGCTGTTGTGAAAAACACACTTTCTACTTTAGAATTTTGTTGCTGTAAGAAAAAGAAACACAACTTAGTAAAAGCCACAGATTTGTAGAAAATTAAATAACTTGTACTGAACTCTTCTTGCAGGCTGACCTATACAGAATCTCCAAAAATCCTGGCTTCAAGACTGGCTGGAGGTATCTGTTATGTCACAGCTAAATTAGTGTAATGTCTGAACTATACATTACAGCTGTACCATAAATGCTTACCTGAATAAAAACAAGTTTCTGCTTTTTAATATCAAGAGTGAAAAATCAATGTTATGCAAAAGAAAAAGATCCACCGTCAAAACACCAAAATTACTTCTCTCCTGTGAAAACAGAGTGCCAAAGCATTAGTTTTTACCACTCATGGTTAACAGTAAGCTGTCACCAATGAGCTACAAAAACTACCTATCGTTTCAAAGTACAGTAGGAATAACTACACAGCCTGCACATCTGCAACTGTTGTGCAGAAGTTTTAAGATGCTCGCTTTACTTTATAATCCAGCTTCCTTGTACAGACATCTTGACACAGATATGAGAAACTGTACATGCACATATAGCTCAGGAAATGCACATGTGAGGAAAAGTACAGTTTTAAATAAATGCATAAATTTAAGAGGAGAAAGCACAAACAAGATACTGGGAGTACTTTTTCAGCATAAAACAACTGTACTGTATAGGACCGCGTCATGGTAAAGACGACAATGGAGATTACTTGTGGGAAGGAGCAATACAGTCACTTCATCTACAACTATATGAAAAATATACCAACCTATTAGAGAACCTATTGGAGAAGCTCCTGACTTATGCTGTATAGTGACAAAGCACCGAACAAAGCACACATTACTGCGATCCATTTGAACCATGTGTCTTAATTATACAGTCTTCATTTTAAGAGCTGGCAGTCAGTGCAGATGATTAAGGTTACGAGGGGTTAATGAACTGTTTCTTGTAGTCAAGGGTTTGAGTCACTCAGTCTCCATCTGTCTACAGTTATCACTGCACAAGTCACTTCAGCAGACAGTGTGCTAGAGAAATTAGGAAATGTGCTAGGCTCCTCAATGATCTCCTGGATAGCATGCCTAGGAACTACCCATCCAACTAAACCGCTAGAATCAAATAATTAAGAACACAAAAAAAATGGAACTTGTTAATCCTGGAAACAACTGCCCAGGACGACTGTACGATACTTACCTCAAATTATGCCTAAAGTACATCTCAGTATGCCCAACAGGTTGCCTGCACTAATTCTGTGTGTCTCTATACCCACGTTCTATAACACTGTTTTCCTTTCAGATTTTTTAAAATAAAAAGTCTTTCAACATTGCATATTAGACTCACAATACCAAAAACAATGAATGAAAAATACAACCTTTCTGTAATAACACCAGAAACGGACTATTACAAGAAGACACATAACAAAACACACCCAGGTACCTCATGGAAAAATGTGGCCATACTAACCAAGCCAAAGATCTTCACTGAATTAAAAATGTTCTGCAAACTGAAGACATATTGTAGATGTTATGTGCATACCTATTCTTTCCAATGCTCATACAAGGACTTACAGACTTTCTTCCTTGTCTTTTCAAACCCCCTGCATTTTCCTTGCAGGACTTTAAATCTTTATTTGTACTTGGGTAATCTTGGGTTTCTGCTGACTCACTCCCATTAACAGTGTTGTGTGCTCTGAAGTGAGTTACTTCCCTCCCTCATTTGGCTCTCCTTAGCATTTCATTGGCTCACACTTTGTCATTCTTTATTTGCCTGCCCACTGACAGCAGATCAGAAGTTTTTTTTACCCTACTTGCATAGCTTGGAGCCATCTTTAAATCTAAAACATTCCCTGCTGGATTTAAGTACTGTGGTGTCCTAGATGAGTGTACGTCTCTAAATGTAAGTACATTGGCTTCTATTGCACAGAGTACAAGTTAAAAATACTAGTGACTGATGCATACTGATTTTGGATGCTGCCATTGGGAAATTTAGGCTCTCTTGTTTGTAAACACACAGACACCTTTCTAGTCCTCTCTTTTTCCCCCTCCATATCTACACACCACAGACAGCTTTCTAACCCCTGTTCTATTCCAACCTACCACTGGAATTAGCCTAGCTGATTGTTTTTCGCTAACTGCTTCAGTATTTGTTCCTACCCGCTCCGTTCACCCTGTGGGCTCACTCCGCTCCTCTCCCTACCCCCAATTCCCACCCACCCCCAGGGGTCCTACCTTTATACTTACTAACCACACCTCTTCCTCTCTAACCACACCTCTTTTCTTCCCATTACTCCCTAACCACACCTCTTCCTCTTCCCATTACTCTCTAACCACACCTATTCCTCTTACCATTACTCTCATTACATACCTCTTGCTCTTACCATTACTCTTCAAACACATGCTTCCTCCTACCTTTACTTTCTAAACACTCTCCAGTTACTCCACTGCACTAATATTAACCTCTCACCACTCTCCTTTTATCACACCACACCCTACTCCCTTCTTTCATCTCCACCCAGTGAATTTATTTTTCTACCTACAATCTGTATTTATTCATACAATGTATAAACAAACCATCCAATCTTATGTCCCACTCTTATTCACACTCTCACTACTACCTCCTTTAATCCTCACCCATCTTTTAACCTCCTTTGAAAACCCACTAGGCCCATACCTAAACTACCACAAGAAAGAAACCAACTCTCCAAACTCCCCTCTCCTTTTTATTCATGCTAATATAACATCCTCATCTAACTACATACTTCCTAAATACCATAGAACACTACACATAAAATACAACAATCAGAACCCCAGGAAAGGCCTACCTCTATACAGCAGATTCCCCAACCCAAACTATCTAAGTGTACTACTCTTTTTAAAGGATGGTGACATTCACCCTAACCAAGGCCCACCAACAACTCCTATCTCTCTCCTCAACCACAAAGATTCACCTACTCATGCCCTGTCTAAACCATTGAACTCTCTTTTAATTGCTCATCTTAATATACGTAGCATAATCAATAAAGTAACTCAACTCAAAACTCTAACTGAAATCTCTCCTATGATATTCTCTGCTTAACAGAAACTTGGTTAAAACCTGTAACCAAAGACAATGAAATCATGACACCTGGTTATAATATCCTGAGACTAGACAGAGTATCCAAGAAAGGTGGTGGGGTTGCTATCCTATATAAATCTTGCTTACAATTAACCACTCACAACTGTAAACCACCTATAGACTCCAATGCAGAAATTCTTATCGCCAAACTTCATCTTAACAATTCCAAATCCATCTACATTATCTGTATATATCTATCACCTGGTAACAACACTGCCACAATGGAAAACATACTTTGCTGGCTTTCCCAATACCTGCCCCAAGAAACCATAATCCTAGGCGACACAAACGACTGGAGCTGCTACTGCAGCAGCCTCCCCACAAACCATATTAACATATATGGGTATTCCCAAACCATTACCTCCCCCACCAGAATAAATAAATCTAACAAGAAATCAAGCTTATTAGACTGGATTCTCAAACCATCATCCTCACATTTATGATTCAGGAACCCTCCCTGATGATTTAAGTGACCACTTTCTTACCTATATCATCAGACATAAAATCAACTCTCCCATTCCAATATCTGTCAAAAACATCAGATCTAAAAAGTACTTTAACCCTGAACTATTCCAAATGGAACTAAGAGCTTGCAACTGGTCTCCCTTACAAAACCTCCCTTTAGATGAAGCCGTTAGTTACTTTAACTCCAACTTCCTTGCCATTCTCAACCACCATGCTCCAACCAGATTAATTAGAATTAAAACCAAATCTGCTCCATGGCTTTCAAAAGAAACCAAACATAAAATAAATCTTAGAAACAAACTTTGGCAAAATGGAGGAAGACTAAAAATCCTATAGACCAACTAACATTTAGACAGCTAAGAAATGAAACCAAGAAAGCTATAATATCTGATAAAAGAAACTACTACCTACAATCCCAACAAGCTAATCAAAACAACCCACAAAAATTTTGGGCTAGCATTAACCAACTAGTCCATCCAGGTCAATCCACTACTCCAAATCCTCAAAATACTGACCACAAAAATCTACTGAATACTGCTAATGCTTTCAATACCTTTTTTACTAATGCTACACAAACACTAGCTAGTCAACTATCACCTAATAACTTCACTGTACCTTCCTATAAATCAACCGTACCCCCCTACTTTTCATATTCAACCTGTCCCAACAACAAATATTCTAACCCTTCTACAGAAACTAAAACCATGCTCACCCTCAGCAGACCAACTTACCTGCTGAATTCCTACAACAATCAGCCAAAGCTATTGCTTATCCCATTTCTATTCTGATCAATAGAACTATTACCGAAAGTTATATCTCCATAAAGGTGGACACTCCACTGAACTATCCAACTACCGCCCCATTGCCCTTCTCTCTCCTTTGGCAAAGATCATGGAGAAATGCATTCACAGACAATTACTTGACCATCTAACCCAAAATAATTTACTTTCCAACTGTCAACATGGATTCAGACCTTCACATAGCACTAGTACTGCCCTTCTTTCCTTCACAGATTGTATCAACAAAAACCGCAATCTTAACAAGCTTTCTTCAGCACTATTTATTGACCTATCTAAAGCTTTTGACATGGTAAATCACCAAATTCTCATCAAAATACTGAAATCCCTGTCACTAGATACATTTTCTATAAAGTGGTTCCAGTCCTACCTTGATAAAAGACAACAGGTCGTACTGTGGCACAAGTCTCTCTCCACTCACCTGCCTGTCAAACTTGGTGTCCCTCTACTTTTTTCCATATTTATTAATGACCTTCACCTTGCCATCCCCTAAGCCACATGCATACAATATGCAGATGACTCTACACTGATATGCTCAGCCACCTCCTCTTCTGAACTTCAATCTCTTACCCAACAAGTATTTAACACAGTTGAGCAATGGTTCACACACAGATGCCTTCTCCTAAACCCCAAAAAGACTAAACTCCTCCTCTTCTCTCCCACCAATAAGTCCTCTCCTCTTGATTTCTCAGTTATCTCTACCAATAAAACTATTATATCTCCTGATCCAACCACCAAACTATTGGGTATCACCATTGACAACAATCTGAACTTTGATATCCATATTAACAATACTATAAAAACTATCAACAAAAAACTTGGCTCTCTATAGGGTAAAATCCTTCCTCTTACCTTCAGCTAAAACCACTATAGCACACACTCATCTAATCTCTTCACTTCTTTATGCCTCACCCATTTTTACTAATCTATCTAAAAATAATCTTAGCAAATTGGAAATGTCGTACAATAACATTGCCAGATTTGCTACAGGCAACCCATTTAGAACCCACCATTGCATTAATTTAAAGCAGCTGGGATAGCTTGAACTACAAAATCTGATTAAATTCCATCAACTATCTATAACCCACTACACTTTTTACAAACCTTCCAAAACTCCTATTCTATCCACACTCATCACTCCCTATAAAAACATGAAATCCTTAAGGTCTTCTCAGAGACTTCTAGTATGTACCACTAAACCAAACAACAAGGCTGGTGACTCCCTCTTTTCTAATATTGTTGGAAAAGCCTGGAGTCTCCTCCCCAGTGAACTCTCCTCACTTCCCTCAGTATCATGCTTCAAAAACAAATTGAAAGTGTTCCTCAGAACACAGTGGTTATGCTCCTGTACTAAGCCTGACTAGTTATGTATCTCTTAATACTTTGCTCTTCCTACCCCTTCTACTCATTAACTGTAATTCCTTCCTTATTAACCATAATACTATCTCCCTCTAGAACATCTTGATTGTACTAGCATGCTATGTTATGCCTGTATTCTGCACTGCTGAATTTACTGTGATAACCTGTAATATGTATTGTAAATATGATTTTTTTTGTTTAATGTTTCCTTATTTGTTATCTTGTTAATTTCATTGTTCTATCTTGGAGCTTACCTCCCCGGGCCTCTACTGAAAATGGACATGTATCCAGTTAGACTAGCCCGGTCAACAAATGTAAAATAAATAAATACTTCAACAGTGCCAAGAGGCAACACAGCCATTTCTTTTTTTTTTTTTAAAACATCTTTGTTAAATTTTCACATATGACAGAGGCAATCTTACATTTACATAAATGAAAGAAAACAAAATGATACCACTTTAGTGGCAGTTTGCATCACAGACACCACTGAAACAACTGTATTTGTAAACATGCATCACTTATAAACCATCCAGTCATTGTCAGTTAAGCATTCTATACCTCATTCAAATCCTGCACCTTACACCTCATTCCTGCTCTTTATATATTGTTTCCACAATTCCCATTTTTTATGTAGTTTGCTCCTCCCCTTTTCTAAAGATCCCAATTCCAGTTGTTTTATCTCTTGTTACTATATTCATGACTTCTAGTAAAGTTGGTCTAGACTTTGATTTCCATTTTCTAGTAATTGTTTTTTTGGCAGCCACCATAATTAAACTCAGCAAAGCTTTACTATGTCTAGGCAATTCCGATTTTGTAGCATAACTCAAAAAAAATCTACCGAGTCAGTCCTATCTACTCACCCAGCATCTCTGACAGAGCTGTCTGCAGGGAATCCCTAACGTCGGCCAGCTCATTACACTCCCAAAAAACATGATCTGATGTTGTAAATCTTTGTTCATTCTTTACAAATAGAACCTTGGTTCCGTCCTCGGAACTGATACGGCCATTTCCAAGCTCGCTCCAGCCAAAAACTCTCAGCCAAGACCTACACACAATGCCCCTTCTCCTAGTTACTCCAGATCTCATTTGCCGCGTTCATAGTCAGACGTGTTAGCCCTCTCTCTCAAAGGTAAGTAGAAAATTGCTATTTTTAAGACAGTTTCTCTTCAAAATTGTTTACTTTTTAGTCAAGTTAGCCTTTTCTCACTGTCACCTATAACCTAGTTCTATTCCCTACACTTTTCCTTGGTAATTTAAATTTTACCATTTTTTTGGTACTGTCCCTCTCTTCTGCCTTTAACAGGCCCTTCCTTACCACTTGTGGTATTTTTTAAATACCATCTCTGGTATTCTCTCCCTTATTTTGTTTTTTTCTATAGGATAGCCTTCTTGCCTTATTATGTCAGACAAAGCTAAGTTGGGATTTAAACAGTGTGACAAGTGTGGATGTAAGATGCCTAACTCGGATACACATGCTCGTTGTGTCTACTGTTTGGGCGTGGATCATATTAAAGCTGACTGTGACATTTGTGCTAGTTTTAGTAATTGTACACTAGCAGAACGTAAAAATAAACTTATCTTAAAAGGTTTACTCAAGACACCTTTTTCAGAGGCTTTATCTGGGTCAGAGGTCTCACCCCCTCCAAAGACCGCAAAACAGAATCGCTCTGTTCTTGCATCTCAGTCAGTTACAGAACAGAGTCGGCTCCGTGCTTCGCCAGTGCAGACCTCTTCGGCACCAGGCTCTGTCTCTTCTCCCTTGGTGCCGTCCATGATATTCACCCCTACTTCGGTTCCGACCTCAGCGCCACTGACTTCGGTGCCGTCCTTGGATCCGACATCAGCTCCGATGTACCTGCTTCGGCACTATCCCCAGCCACGGTGCCGACAGTTTCTTCGGCTCCATCAGCTCCAAAACTCGAATACTTGCCAAGGACAAGATACTCTCCAACTTGTGACCCTTTTTTGGGGCAGAGGTTTAGCCCCTTTCTAGAAAGACCTGATTCTCCTTCAGCAGCCTCCTTTAGATCCACTAGGAGTTATTCTGAATTAGATCTAGTGAGGGTTGTGGACCAAGTTCTGGCAGCTAGGGAATTGCCCATTTCAGCTAAACCTTCTGTCCCCCCTTGGCTCAAAATCCTTTACTACTTCTTCCTCTGTTTATCTTCCTCCAGCCTCTGCCCAGATCATGGAGATCTCGGTACATATATCCACTCCAGTGCATACTCTCTCTGTTCTGGACAGCAGTGTTTTCCCCTGTCGGCACCATCCACCCTTGCTGCATCAGCGCCGATGGAACAGATGCTCTCCTGGAGCAGTACTTGGACCGTCCGTACCTTGGTACCTAGCCCGGCACCTATTTTCTCGCTGGCGCCATCTATGTCCATGGCTCCGACAGCTTACAGTTTTTTCAGAGCTCCTCAAGGTGAGGTGTGACCCCGGTTCCGAGGTTGTCCCTCCTGGTTCCGGACTCCCATCCCTCCTCAGGTGGGCTTGCTGTACAGGTAGTGGACTCACAGTCAGCACCAATGACATCCCCTAGCATGCACCACTCCCAATCCTCTATTTCAGGACCCCGGGCACGGGAGTCACAAGAACCCTCTTTGAAGGGAACCCCTTCTCCAGAGTCCTCCTCAGAAGATCCCACTGGGGAGCCATCCTGGAAGAAATGGTGCAAGAGGAAGCACCTTGGTGCATCGGAGGAATCTATCACCCGATTGTGATGAGGGGGAAGGGTCCCCACGGTCTCCCCAAGATGAAGTCTCATTCGGAGACATTTTCTAAATCCTCAAGCAGCGGGGTGACTGGAAGTCCTCTAACCCTTCTTCTGAGGAATAAGTGTTCCTGCAGGCCTTCCGTGCCCGGCCATCTACTTCCTGGGTTACTCCGCCGGCAGATGACCTTGTTAAACTCATTGTGCAGCATGCCTGGAAGGCCCTGGACAATGTAGAACTTGTCCCTCGGAGGCCAGACAAAATTTTATCTACACCTGAAGACCAGCCCCACTGGTCCAAGCAGTTGACAGTTGATTCTATGGTCGTGGCGGCGGCCACCAAGAGGGAACTGGCAGAAGATAGTTCCACCATCCATCCTCCAGAGTCCCGGACCATAGACAGACTAGGAAAACAGACCTATGCTTCAGCAACCTTCGCCATTCAGTCACTGAACTATCTGGCACACTTTACTCGCCTCCAAAGAGACATAATTTCCGAAATGTCTTCCTCTTTGGTGGGGGTACTGCCTGATGAGGTGAGTGATACTGTCACCTCGCAGCTAGCTACCCCCCTTGAATCCATCTCGAACTCCTTGATGCGTTTGATATCTCACTCCACCGAAGGGGCAGCTCGAGCTGCCGCATCAGGCATTGTCATGAGACGTAATGCTTGGATGCAGTTGTGTGACTTCGCAGACTCCTTTAAATCTTCCGTCAATGCACCTGTCAACGAATCTGCACTTTTTGGACCCAAAGTACGAGAGACACTTGCACGTAGTGAGAAAGATGGCAAGATCTTGTCTGCTGTGGGCATACACTTTTCCAACCCCCAGAGGTCCTACTCCAGGAACCAGAAGGGAGGAAAAATGTGGTTCACGAAATCCCAAGGACCTTTTTGTGACACTCGTGGTGAACAATCCCCCCGGGGCAGAGGGAGCAATTCATACGGAAGAAATCCCTTTCGGGGTAGAGGGGGTCCGCATAACCAGGGTGCTAGAGATTCTTTCTCCGGCAGACCCTACCAGCGCTCCTGAGCAGTGGCCCGATTGCTTTCCTCTGGAAGCAGTCGGGGGTCGTTTTTCTCTGCATCTACCAGCCTGGCATCTTATTACTACTGATGTTTGGGTGCAGAGAATAATATCCTGAGGCTAACAAATACCATTTGATTTAACTCCCAGACCCATCATACGAATCCCCGATGTACCACCCAATCAGAGGGAATTAGCAGCCTTAGAAATAGAAAAGCTGCTAAGAAAGAGTCATCTAACCAGTCCCACCAGACCAGACAGGATCCGGGTTTTACTCTAGGTTCTTTTTAGTGCCAAAAAAGATGGGGACTGGACACCAATCCTGGATCTCAGCCTATTGAACAAATTTATCAAACCTCAAAAGTTCCGGATGGTCACGATACAGTCCATTCTTCCCTTCCTAGGAAGGGACAAGTGAATATGCTCTATAGACCTCCAGGACGCATACTACCACAAAGATTGATCACCGCTCCTGGAGGTTTCTCCGCTTCCGGCTGGGAGCCAATCACTACCTGTTCAGGGCACTGCCATTCTGTCTCTCGACAGCCCCCCCGAGTGTTCACCAAATGTATGGCAGTTGTGGTAGCTCATCTTCGACAAAGATTTCAGGTGTTTCCCTATCTAGATGATTGGCTCCTTACTGCTCCGACTAGGACTCTCCTAATCTGCAGCCTCTCTTACATTCAAGGTCTCGCTCTCCACTTGGGGATTACAATCAACAAGGACAAATCTCCTCAACGAAGACACTGGAATTTATTGGAGCGGTCTTCAACATAACATCCTGTCAAACTTCTCTCCCCCCTCACAGACTTTCGAAAATAAGACACCAAATCCAAGACCATCTTCCGCAGACCTATGTACCAACTGCAAGTCTTAGGCTCCATGGCGGCTGCCATTATGTTAGTACCACTGACGAGAATGCACATGCGAATCCTACAGTGGCTCCTTTCCGCATAATGGTCGTTGCTAACTCACCCACTCAACCACATGCTACGTCTTACAAACCATTGCAAGGAAGTAATGTTATGGTGGAAGAAGCCACAAACGAATCTTTGGTGTCGACCATTCTGTCTTTCCCAGCCCACAGCCACGGTGACCACGGACGCTTCCCTGTTAGGGGGGGGCATTTCCAAGGAAAGACTGTCCAAGGCACCTTTGGGGTGGGGATGTCGGAACCGAAAGACTCAGTTTCTCTTTATGCTTTTGCACATCCTTATGCTTAGGAGGTGGTGAGACTTCCTTCCCAGAAAGAGCCTTTGCGATGGGTGACTTCAGCATACCCTTTAGAATAAGCTTGTTCTTGCATTCAACCAATGTACGGTTGCTGAAGCTAGAACAAATGTCACATGAAATGTTAATGTGGTCAATGCCCAAACAATAAACACACCGGGTGTGACCGTCAGAGTTTGGCATATTACACCTGCACTTATCACACTGCTTGAACCCAAGCTTGCCTTATCCGACATTATAAACACACTAGAACTACCACACAACAAAATTATATCTACTAAACAAGAAGATAAAAAAAGGAGTACAAACAATGGTACTAAGAAATACCAAAAAGTTAAGAGAAGGGCCTACTAAGGTAGGGAAGAGGCAGTAGTACCAACAATGGTACAAAAGAACTACCGAGGTATTGGGGAGGGTTTAGTCAGGAAATGAAGGTAGAAACGAGAAATAACGTTAGATGAGAAAACTGGCTAATAAGACACTAAAACTAGAAATAACCACAAAAAAGCTACACTTAGCTTGAGGGAAGGTTTGGCACATCTGTCGAGGTATACAGCAAACGAAATCTGAAGAGACTACGGAGAGGGGCATTGCGGGTAGGTCTTAGCTGAGAGTTTTTGTCTAGCGCGAGCTTGGTACCGGTCGTGTCGGTTCAGAGGATGGAATAGAGGTCCTATGAGTAAGGAATTAATGAAGATTTACATCAGATTTATAGTTTTCTGCTTGTGCTATGTATAAGAGCCTTAACTGTGTTGGCAACACAGCCATTTCTCGACTTGTAACAGAATACCTTTATTAAACTACTTTTGAAAAAAAAAATCAAATGTCTATGCTTTTCCTCAGTGATTTATAAAATGTGAAAATAATGATAGCAACTCACATATGCAGTAGCATGAATGTCATCAACTGACACCACTATTGTCCAGTTTTACAACTTTTTATGGCACCTGTTCTGTTTGTGCCTGTCCTAAAGAAAATGAACTCTTGTAAATCTAACAATTTTTTCCCCTTTCTGGCTCGGGTTGTGGCTGAAAATAGTCCTCAGATCAGTTGACTTACCCAATGCACCAAAGCTGCAATCAGTAAATAAATACACCTAGGTGCTCAAACCATGGAAATGAAGCTTGAAGCACCTGAATCTGGATCTTTCAGTTTCTACACTAATTTTATCCAGAGCAGGTTACTATCTTCCAACACTATACACTTAATCCCCACCACAAAAATAAACAGAAGCATAAAGGGAAGACTGTGCATCCTACAAAAACCAACAGAAGAAATAGTTTATCAAATAATTACAATTCTCACACACATTTTATTATTTCTAGACAAGGCACTCACTGTAACAGAGTACAATTAAAAGAAATCAGAATCAGATGGCAATATATATTAAACTGGCTGACAGTCTCCACCAGACTAAGTAGCTACAAAGTCAAAATCTGTCCCTAAAAATAGTACAGCTACACTTAATGTAACTGTATTTTCAAGGAGAGGTCGGTGTAACAGTAAATCTTAACATCAGTGTTATACCCACCTTAAACTTAACAGTGCCTTCCCCTGTCTAGCAATTACAACAGCTTATACCTTGCAAGTACAAATCTTAACTTGGTCAAAGGACATAAATAAACTAGCTTGCTTTCCTTGTTTCTTTTGTTTTGTCCAAATAATGCCTCAGGTGTGAATGCACACCTGTGGAATGCAAGTGCCTTCATTTTTTTCGGGAGGATAAAATACAGAAAGGTCAGTGGCTTTATTTAAGAATACCGCTGTCACTAGTCTAGGCATGAAGGAATGGTTAGCGCAAAGTGCGACTTTGCCCCTGTGGAAAATGAGAAAGCTGTTTGCAAATGATAGCTGTAATTCTGACCTTTCCTGGCAGAAGTGACAGCCATTAAAAATACAGGTTTCCAGGATGCACACTTGAGGAGGAAAGGCAGCATCTCCTTCAAAAGGAAGCACTGCTATATTTTTTAGGACATATCTGAGATACCATGGTGGTGAAGGTTCCTTCTTATGAGGCCTCAGGTGCAGGACCCTTTGAGAAATTGCTTTACAGGTACTTTCTTGGTCTTTAAGTCTAGTCTTTGGGACTGGCTGGGTAGGCATAAATTGGCACCATTGTTATGCAGTTCCCTGCTTGATTTGGGAGATGGGCACTACTGCATACACTTGAAGTGGGGTAAGAACTTGAAGTACGTCTGCTTAACTTCATAAAGGGCTAGGCCTCTTACGGTACTTGCGATGGCTTGCCTAATATTACTGCTATAACGCATTCTGCATGTTTAGGAACAGAGTTTCAGTACCAAAGTGTCTTTTGTGATTTTTTTTTCTCATTCGTTCACAAGAAGGCTTAAGCAACCTCCAAAATGTTTTGGTTGTGGGTTTGGGGGGGTTTAAAATGAAGGTGGGCTGGGTAGGGTTTCACAGGGAGGGACAAGCCTTTTCAGTTACAGTTGTTCCCTCTCGAGGTCTCAACCTTGAGGGCCTCTTGGCTTCTCTTTTTGGTCTTTACACTTTCGTGAAGTGGGTTCTCCTCCTCTTAAGCGGTTTCCCTTTGTTCTGCCTTCAGAGAGAGAGACTCTTTTTTTCTGAAAATTCCCTGCTACTGATGGTGGCATGGTACTGAAATTAGAAGTTATGTACTCACCATAACGTTCCATCTGAGTAGGTAGTTCATTTGTCTGCAACTTGTGGGTTATGGATCCGATATCGGATCCGAGCCGGCAACTTGTTTCAAGCTAATGGATTCGAGCTCCTAGCTCCTCCCTTCAGCCATAATCCCCTGCTAACCCTCCATGACCTCAGATCGAGTTTGCCCCTCAATATATATCCAACAAAAGGATATCTAACTACTAGTAGATCCGAAGAAGGTCAGGGGGAAGGAGGGGGGGGATGGTTGCAGACAAATGAACTACCTACTCAGATGGAACGTTATGGTGAGTACATAACTTCTAAATCTGAAGTAGGATGTTCATTTGTCAGCAACCTGTGGGACAGAGTCCCCAGCTACCTGCACCTTGGGTGGCCATCATGGAAGGATATTACGTAGCACCGCAGAGCCAAAGGATGCTCTCCCTCTAGAAAGCACGTCTAGTTTGTAGTGGTTAATAAAGGTATGAGATGAAGCCCAAGTGGCTGCAGAACAAATATCATCCAATGGAACTCTAGACTTGAAGGCCGCAGAGGTAGAAATGGAGCGGGTGGAATGAGCACGAACTCCTTCTGGTGCGGGTCTACCAGAGGCTTGATACGCCAGTAGGATACATTGGGAAATCCAGCGAGATAAAGATACTTTAGAGATAGCTTTCCCCAAGTTAAATTTGGCAAAGGAAACGAACAGCTGGTCGGATTGTCTATGGCCAGCTGTCCTCTGTATAAAAGCGAAGCTGCCTATGAACATCTAATGAGTGCAGCTTGTACTCTCCCTTATTCTGATATTTAGGGAAGAAAACCGGTAAATTTATGGATTGATTTATGTTGGTTTCTGATGCTATCTTGGGAAGAAAGGAGGGATTGATCCTGAGGTACATCCTATCTTGGTGAAAGATCAGGTAAGGAGGCTTCACAGAGAGAGCCTGAAGCTCCGACACTCTTTTCGCTGAAGTGATGGCTACAAGGAATGCTGTTTTCCATGACAAGAATTTGAGATCTACTGAAGCAACGGGTTCAAAGGGTGGAGCAGTCAAGGCTTGAAGAACTAATGTAAGATCCCAGGGGGGGCACGGCTTCCTTTACAGGGGGTCTAAGTAAAAAGGTGCCCTTGAGAAAGGTTTTACACAACTTGGCCGACATCAAGGGCCCTGTATCATGTCCCACATGGTAATGTGATATGGCTACCAATTGCACTTTGACAGTTGAACAACTAGCACCTTCCTGAAAGAGTTCAGTTAGGAAGTCTAATATGGATGGAAGAGGAGCCGTAAAGGGATCTAGATCGTGATGCTCCGCCCAGATGGAAAAACGTTTCCATTTACTGTGGTACACTTTCCTGGTGGAGGGCTTATGCGCTGCCACGAGGATGGCTTTGACTGGTGAAGAGATACCGGGAGTCCTAACTAGGAGTGGAACTGGAGCAACCAAGCTGTCAGTTTCAGATTGCCCAGGTTTGGAGTTGGTAAGTTCGACGGATGGGAGATGAGATCCGGAATGGGATCTAAAATCCAAGGGTGATTCACAAGGTGAGACCACAGGTAAGGGAACCAAATTTGCCGAGGCCAGAATGGGGCAATGAGAATCATCTTGCTCCCCAACCGCGAGGCTTTCTGTAAGAGTTGCATCATTAGTGGTAGAGGAGGATAGGCATAGAGTAGACCGGGTGGCCAAGCATGCACCAGAGCATCTCTTGGAGTTTCCCCTGGAGGGGGGATTAAAGCGAAGAAATTGTCGCATTTGGTGTTTGATGGAGATACAAAAAGATCGCAGCAGGGTTGCCCCCATGTTGCAAATATCTGCTTCGCTACTAGTGGATTGAGAGACCACTCGTATGGGGTAAGAAGGGTGCGGCTGAGCTTGTCCGCTAGGATGTTGGTCCTCCCCGGAATGTGCGTTGCAATCAGAAAGCGGTTGCTGGAGATCGCCCATTCCCACACTCTCATGGCTTCGTGGCATAGAGGGTAAGATCTGGTTCCCCCCTGTTTGTTGATATACCAGACCACCGACATGTTGTCCGACTGAATTGTAATCGTTCCTGTGGGGAGGAAGCCCTGAAGTGCTTGCAACGCCAACAGCACTGCTCTCATCTCCAGAACGTTGATATGCAGGGAGGTCTCTGTATCGTTCCACGTGCCTTGGACTGTCCTGCCTGAATAATGCCCCCCCCACCCGAGGCGGGAAGCGTCCGTGGTCACCGTGGTGAGAGGGGGAGAGGTGCAGAAGGGACAGCCCGTATGGAAGTTCGAGGCTTGGAGCCACCATAGTAGCGCCCTCCTGCAAGCCTTGCTGATAGCAATGGGATGGTGGAGAGGAAGGGATAGAAAGGACCATTGCACTAGCAGAGTCCATTGCAGTACCAGCATGTTCAAACGGGCGCATGGAAGGAGTGTAATCGCTGCCACCATGGAGCCTAGTGCCTTCAGGACCAATTCCACTGGTGAAGCCTCTGAATGGAGGATAGCCCGCACATGAAGTTGTAAGTTCCGGATTCTCTCGGAAGTTAGGAAGGCTCGCAAATCTCTGGTGTCTATTCTGGCACCTATGAATTCTATGACCTGCGTTGGAGCCAGTAGAGATTTGCCGACGTTGATAGTAATGCCTAACTGTGGGGCTAGATGGAGAAAGAAGTCTCTGGCTGAGCAAAGTAGATGCCTTGTTGGTGTGGTCAGGAGCCAGTCGTCCAGGTACGGAAAGACCTGTATTCCCTGGAGTCTCAGGTGGGCCGCAATCACTGCTAATACCTTGGTGAACACCCTGGGGGCTGTGGTGAGGCCAAAGGAAAGGACCCTGAACTGGTAGCGACTGGCCCCCAGCCGGAAGCAAAGGAAACTCCTGGATCGTTTGTCCATTAAAATGTGGTAGTACGCATCCTTGAGGTCTATAGAGCACATCCAATCATTCTCCCTCAAAGAGGGGAGAATAGATTGAAGAGTGACCATCTGGAATTTTTCCTTGGTTACTGACAGGTTCAAGCTGGAAAGGTCTAGGATCAGTCTTAAGTCCCCCATCTTTTTTGGCACCAAAAAGAACCTGGAGTAGAACCCTAATCCGAGCTGGTCTTGGGGGACGGGCTGGATGGCTCTTTTTCTTAGCAGCTGCTGAATTTCTGCAGCTGCAGCCTCCCTCTGATAGGGTGGTACATCGGGGAGGTTCTTGGATTTGGGGACATGGAGTATTGGTATTTTGTACCCTCTGCATATGATGCGAAGCACCCAGCGGTCTGTTGTGATGGACTCCCATGCCGCTAGGTGTTTCGAGAAGCGCCCCCCGACTGCCTCCAGAGTGGAGCAGCCGGGCAACCCCTCAGGGCTGCTGCGCGGGCCGCTCAGAGAAAGGTTCTCTGGACCCAAAGTTTCTTGGAGCCCCTCTGCCCCTGGGGCGGCATCCTCCCTGTCCACCTCTGCCACAGTAGGACTGGTTGTCCAGAGCTGGTTGGGAATGTTGTGATTTTCGGAACCACATCTTCTTCTGACCCTTTTGGTTCCATGAAAAGGACTGCTGGGGAGCAGAGAAGCGGACTCCGACGGCAGACAACGCCTTCCCGTCCTTCTCGCTCTGGACAAGTGTCTCGCGAACTGTTTTGCCAAATAGGGCAGAACCATCGAAAGGGGCGTTCGCGAAGGACGCTTTAAAGGGCTCCACAAAATCGCAATGACGGAGCCAGGCCTGACGTCTCATGACTAGGCCTGCTCCGCTAGCCCTAGCGGCTCCCTCTGTGGTGTGGGACAATAGCCGCATAGAGGTGTTTGAAATCGATCTCAGAGTGGCCATTCGGGTGGAGTACAATTGTTTGTCATCCTCCGACATGGACTCAGGGGGGGATGCAGCATATTCTTTGATAAGATCCCGCTGCATCCTGATGACATGTGCCATATAGTTCAGAGACCTTACCGAGAAGGTCGCTGAACTAAAGACTCGCTTCCCTAAGCGGTCCATCAAACGGGACTCTTTGCTCGGTGGATGGACTGAGGGGCTCTCCTGAGCCAATTCCCTCTTTGTGGCTGCCGCCGTCAACATGGCATCTACGGGGGGCCCCTTACTCCAATGTGATTGGTCTGAGGGGGGGCTAAGAATCCTATCCAGGCATTTCGGTATTGGCTCCACGGTGTCCGGATCCTTCCACGCTCTGGTGGTAATGAGGTCCACCAGGGGGTCGGCCGGAGGGGACACCCAAGAGGTAGACGGGCCTGCCTCGAATGCCTCCAGAAACACGGACTCGTCAGAGGAAGACTTGGGGGCAGACCACCCACCTCTGATTCTCAGCATCTCCATGATGTCTCCAAAGGAGACATCCTCAGGGGGCGATCTTGGGGAGCCTTCCCCTTCCTCCAAGTCCGTGTCCTCAGTTAATCCTCAGTTAAGGACTCAGGGGAGTCCACATGCCTCCTTTTGCACTTATGCTTACGGGGAAGCTTCCTCGGGGGGACTGTCCGAGGAGGCCTCGCCAGCAACATCTTGTTCCAATGGAACCATCTGTGACATCGAAGCAGGCTGTCCCTTTGGCCGGGTGATGGAAGCCCGGCCCAGCAGAGAGGGAGTGCAGGGAGGAGCCGATGCAAGGACCGGGGGTCCGGATGCTCTCAACAGAGCCCTCTCCACAACATCGAAGGCCGAGGGAGAGCCACTCTCTAATGGATCTGAAAGTCGGCTCCCACTCGGATCCGATGAAGGGATCGGAGCCGGCGCCGACACAGTCGGATCCGAGGGACCAGTGTGCTCCGACCTGGATGGAGCTGAAGGCACACTGAATCCCCCGGATCCGAAGCTCGGACCACGGCTCCGAGAGGTCGGATCTGACAGGCTCGAGGGCAGGGTCGGATCCGAAGTACCAAGTACTGTCGGTGCCGACCCACCCCCGGCTCCAACGCTGCTTGGCTCCAAATGCTCCGAACCCGGATAGCGGGTCGGAGAAGGAGCAATAGGGTGGAAAAAGGGTGTCGAGCTCCCCCCCTGGGGGGGGGGGGGAGGCAAGAGCACTCCCATCTGCAGCTGGGCCTGGATGAATCTTCGCATCATCCGGTCCAAGTCTGCATCTGATAAACTGAAAGTAGATCTCGAAGAGGCCACCGAGGCAGGCCTGGAATGCCGCCTCGATGACCTCGACGGAGATCGGGTCTCCTCCTCCTCGGGCCCCGGGGAGAAACAAGGGGATTGGAGCCGAGGAGGAGGAGACCTAGAAGCAGTGGAGGGAGAAGCCCGCTTAGCTGGCGGGGCCGAAACGGAGGTCTCGGCCCACCGCTTGTGGTGCTTCTCCCTCTGTTTCTCCCTCCTGGCCACCCTGTCCTCCGACACTTTAGCGGGAGTTTAAATCCCGGACGGAGGCAGGAGTGGCAGCAATCACAGGCTGTGGTGGAGCCACGGGAGCATCAGAGGTAGCGGAGGCCGGAGCAGAGTCCGGGGGTAAAAGTCCCGCCAGGACCAGCTTCGACCTCCGCTCTTTCAGTGCCCTGGGGTTGAACGCTGCACAGATGGTACAGCCTGAGGTAAGGTGTTCAACCCCAAGGCACCGAACGCACCTGTGGCCATCAGCCGGGGAGAGCTTATGGCCACACTCGGTACATTTTGAAAATATATTTTTTTTAAGAAAAAAAGAAAAACAACTACACACACACAGGCCCCAAAAGAAACGCAACACACACTCACATACTAACGACCAGCGAAGGGAGGGGTAACTAATTAAAGAACAAAAAATAAGGAGCCTAACACTTACACACTTTTACTTGATTAATTTTAACTAAAAAAGAAAAAAATTCTGACAGGAAAGTACAGATACAAGTAGTAAAATTTTCACTTAGCTGACGAGCTCAAAAGGATCCAGCCATCCACAAGCGCAGCAAACTAGATCTGAGGTCATGGAGGGTTAGCAGGGGATTATGGGTGAAGGAAGGAGCTAGAAGCTCGGATCCATTAGCTTGAAACAAGTTGCCGGCTCGGATCCGATATCGGATCCGTAACCCACAGGTTGCTGACAAACGAACATCCTACTTCAGATCAATAGTTTCACTGACTGCATAGCCTTAGTATTTTCCTCCAGTATTTTAAACAAGTCTTCTGCAGGGGGTCTAAATACAACTTCTTCTCAAATGGTGCATTGAGGAACTAATCTTTAACATGGTCTGGTGAGAAAGTAGCCCTCTGTCAAGCATGTGGCCTTATCACTGACAGCACAGCTGACATGCTGAAGGATGCATCAACATAACAACTGCCACATTTGGGACTAATACTACCCAATTATAGCACTGCATCCCTCGTCTGGAGTCTCCCCAACAACATCCTTTAACTGAGACAGATGTGTCCCAGGTATTTCAGTGCATTTTTGGCAATAAGGTCATGGTGGCAGAGATGTAGACCTTTTTCCCAGAACCATTCAGGACTTTACATTTTCTGTCTCTGGGAATTGGGTTCTTTGTTGAAGCCCTAATAAATCCTTTCTTGGCATCCATAGACACCATGGCCACATCTGCAACAGGATTTTACTTGCATATCAGATTAGCACATCTACGATCCTTCATGCTGCTGAGGATATCACCAAATGAAAAATACTCTGGTGGGGACAGCAAAAAATAAGTTGCCCTTAGTGTCGCATTTAATTAAGGGGGAAGACATGAGGTCTAAATAGGCCAGTTCATTCACCTATGAGTCAGAGGAATCGGATTCCTAGGGAAATGTCGACCTCCAGACTATGGCCCAACACCGACACCTGTTCTGAAGATGGCTGCAGCTTGTTAAGAATGTGTACAAAATCCTAAGCCAACATCAGACTAATAGGCAGTCTGGGAAGCAGAAAGAGATGAAGGCCCACCCAGCTCATGCTGAGGTAGGATGGCAAATGTCTGTTGCCTGGCTCTAGAAGTTACCACCTTTGCAGTCCCCATACATAGGCAGACACGAATGACTTCAAGTCTTACAAATGGGGGCATCCTCATGCACCAACGCCAAAGGGATACTGCCTCCACTCTTGGAAATCAAGTTAAAGGGATTAGGACCAGCAACCAGAAGGCTGGCATCTGGACCAACCAACAACTGGAGGATTTTGGTCAAGGAGGAAATGAGAATGTCTAAATGCACAGACAACTCCTGACAAGCAATGCTAGAGGCTGCAGCCCAAACTGTAGACACTAGTCATGGGCTGCAAAAGTGCTTCACAAGACCCCATGCCCTCATACCTAGCCTTTGGCTTCTGAATGGATATCTTCATCCTCCTCCTCCCTTGTACCCTTCTCATGAATAAGCTTGTCACCTTTTTTGTGAAGTGTCTGTAGCAGGCTTGGCCAGCATCATGCAGCCTTACATTGATGTCAGTTTGCCTTAGTGAAGACTCACCCTTATCTGATTCAGATAAAGGCTAACAGCCTTGTCTGTTTCAAATACTCTTGGAGAGCTCTGGTTCTCCATTTAAAGGTCTTCTGGCTGCAGCTTGCACAGTGAAGATGCTGGATTGGCTTCCTACATGAAATGTATATAAAAACATTAACTTCTGGCATCTACACATGACACCCAAAAAGCTACAAGTTATGAAGTGTAACCATTATAAAGGGGAAAAGTTCTTCAGGTAGCTGGAAATACACAACTCCTTTACGGAACTGTTTGATTTACCTGAGCTGGGCCAAAGTTCTACCTTCCATAAGGTCATAATGGGTAGAAACAAATGCATGGATCATGAACTTGGAACAACTGAAGCCCAAGTCACAGCGATGACAAATATAAATCAGAAAAATATGTATGCTGAACAAGTGAGGAAACATGGAGTTCTGCTTTGCTCAAGTAGATCTACTAATAAAGCTTTATTTAGTAAGATCATCATCTGGGATCCACCACTCCTGTGCCTAAGAAATGGGGTCTGACACCAGAGATCTGTGACTAAGTGCTGACTCTGCAGGTCAGTCTACTGCAAAATCTACATCCTTACAACAGTAACAGTATTAACATGAAGTTGGAGCTGTGAAGCTCAAAGGTCACAAGCTCAGACCCTACTCTGAATCCTCACCTATACTTCAAAAGTTATGACTCCTGGGCTTCAACTTGGGCACAAACAACTGACACAATATTTGTTAATCGTCTATGACAAGGCTTCCAATTCTCTGATAATCAAAACAGTTTCATGACAGTAAGCAAACTTTCTGTAGTGCATAAATACCATAAAACAACTTTAAAACACCCTAAGTGAACAACTATGACGCAACTCCACAGTTTTATCAACCAGCTATGCAGATTTTCTTTTCCTAACAAATAAACAAAACCAATTAAAATATATAAAATAAATGCATTTTCAGAAGAGAGGACATATCTCGAATCACTGCCAGTCCACTAATCTATCAGTCTGCTCCCCCACTAATAGCACGCACACCACATACCTCTGAGAGAGAAGGTACTTCTAGCCTTTCAGCAACTACTTTTGAAAGCCATGAGCGCAGATAACCAATGAGCAGTCCCAGTCAATACTATCTTACTACATCTTGGTCTATGTTTTTCTCACATGTGTAGCCATTTGTTCCTGCTAGCACTCAATGTGAAATGTTTCACTCTGGAAAATGCAAGCAACCGCACCCACATACGGTCAAATGCTCGTACTACCTTAAGACTCTGACCTGTTTACAAATATCCAAGTTAGCCTTTTTTAGACAATGACCAGGACACTGTGGCAGACTAATCCCACCCCCATCCCCTTCCCTTCAGAGGAAGAATAGCTGGCCACAGGCACTATATCATTCCTCTTGAAAAGGCTTTCTTTCCATCGGCGTACTCAATGAACTTCAATCAGCACAGACAATGTCCTGCTCCTGAATCACTGGGCTGAACACAAAAAAATAATCAGTTTAAGCATTTTAAAACATAGAAACCTTCTGACATTTTGAGAACTATGTCATTTAAAAAACAAAGAAAATAAACACAGTAGTGAACCACTGAAAATTCCAAAAGCTATGAAATCTTACAAAAACAAGTAGCACAATAAACTGCGTGGAAATACTGCTTCTTAAATTACACTTTCTGAGGCAAACATCTATAAAACTGTTACCAAGAGGAAAGGCTTCAGAGGTTTTTCTCCTGTCTTCTTCAGGAAGTAAAGATAATTTAAGAGCCGAATAGCCTGTCACCAAGTCAATTTACTTTCACAGCCACTCCAATTTTAGCAAATACAGTAAAGTAGAAAAAAAGGCAAATTCTTTGAAAAAGGGAAACAAATCAAGCTTTCATATAGCTAAGTTCAGTAAACAGTGACTGCAGAACATTAGTATTAAAGGAATAATTAACACAGCACCCAAACACGCATTTCTGAGCCACCTCTGAAAAATCAATTGCTTTTCAAGTGTAGCATACAATGACAAATCAAATGATATTGCTAGAAAAAAATGTCAGTCATTGTTCTTTACATGGCATAAAATAATACAAACTGCAAACAAAATGTGTGAGGCAGAGCTTTATAACACTTACCGTTTGGTCTTGAGTTTGCTGAGAAGTGCTACCACCATTCAGAAGCCATTGCAGGTTTTGCTCTGCCACTACCAGGTTAGGTTGAAGGATTGCAGTATTTGGAGTTGGTATAATTGTAATTCCAGGGTTACTTGTCAAAACAGAGTTAGCAGCTAAAGGCACAGTCTGCACCATTGTTGGTAGAGATTCAGTACTTGCGGGGACTGCAGAAATGTTCGTCCCAGCTGCTACTGAAAGTCCTTGTATGACAGGTTGCTGTGACTGGGTGTGCTGAATAAATTCTGTCTGAGTGGCTACAAATTGGGATGAAGGAATAGGCACTTCTGGAGTTTGCAAAATGCCAGGGGAGGTTTTAAACACTGTAAGGTGCGACCTTTCTTCACCAGATGAAACAGCAGCAGCAGGTGGAGGTGAGGAAGATGCAGAAAGAGAAGAAACTTGCTGAGAAGGATCTGGGACATTGGACTGTAGAATAGGGGCAGACAATAATGAACTTGGATCTCTAAGACACTGTGCAACAGTTGCGGGCTGCTGATCATTGCTGAAGTTTTCCATAATATCTGCAAACAGTAAGCAAACAAATTACAAAATGCACATATACTATAACCGTTCTTTAATTATGTTTTCATTCTTTTGTCACTAGCTAGAACAGAAGCAGGTTTCAGTCTACTTTGCTGGCAGCACAAATTTAAAAATGAACTCAGACGGCCAACTCTGTTAGCCTAGAGCCGTAAAGCCTTGACTACTACCTAGGTGACCCATGTTCAACCAGCACCAAAACCATGTGCTAGAGTTGATACTAGAAGGGTGAACATGCCTACCTTTGAATGAAGATGGTAGAATAGGGCTGTCTTATGCTGCAGTCCCTCTACCTTAAAATGAAGATGGTAGAATAGGGCTTATTCTGCAGTAACTTTACCTTTGAATGAAGATGGTAGAATAGGGCTGACTTATGCTGCAGTCCCTCACAGGAGGAGTGGTGATGCTCAGGGACAGTCTTGTGGGGTGCATTTGGCTCACCAAGCTCAGAACATTGTAGCTTTCCTCAAAAAGTGCACGGTAAGTGTGCACAACCACAAGGAAGCATAGTAAACCACACAGTGACATTATTTCCAAGTCCCTTGCCCAAGATGAGGAGCTAATGACTTAAAAAGTGCACTCGTTGCCAGGATTTTGATGAGAGGAAACCAAACCCTATGGCTGCTTGGATGACATCCCCTCTGGAGCTGAAGAAAGCTTAATCTTTGGCAACACTTACAGTGGATATAAAAAGTGTACATACTTCTGTTAAAATGCCAGGTTTTTGTGATATAAAAAAATGAGACCACAATAAATCATTTCAAAACTTTTGCCACCTTTAATGTGACATATAACCTGTACAATTCAATTGTATAACAAACAAATCTGTAAAGGGAAAAAATATAAAAAAATAAAATAAAAATGTACAATAAGCTGGTTGCAGAAGTGTGCACACCCTTAAACTAATACTTTATTGAAGCACCTTTTGATTTAATTACAGCATTCAATCTTCTCTTGGGTAGGAGTCTATCAGCATGGCACATCTTGACTTGGTAATATTTGCAAAAGTGCTCCAAATCTGTCAAGATTGCAAGGGCATCTTTTTTGCACAGCCCTCTTTGGGTCACCTCACAGATTTTCTATTGGATTTAGGTCTGGGCTCTGGCTGGGCCATTGCAAAACTTTAATTTTCTTCTGGTGAAGCCATTCTTTTGTTGATTTGGATATATGCTTGGGGTCAATGCCGTGCTGAAAGGTGAAATTCTTCTTCATCTTCAGCCTTCTAGTAGACGCCTGATGGTTTGGGCCAAAAGTGACTGGTATTTGGAACTGTTCATAATTCCCTCCACCTTGACTAAAGCCCCAGTTCCAGCTGACAAAAAGCATCCCCAAAGCATGAAACTGCCACCACCATGCTTCAACGTGGGGATGGTGTTCCTTTGGTGATGCAAAGTGTTTTTGTGCCAAATGTACCTTTTGGAATTCTGGCCATAAAGTTCAACCTTGGTCTCATCAGACCATAACACATTTCCCACATACTTTTGGGAGACTTGATATATTGTTTTGCAAATTTTAGCCGTGCCTGGATGCTTTTCTGTAACCCTACCCTATAGGACCAGACATACAGAGAATACGGGAGATTGTTGTCACATGGAGTACACAACCAGTAATTTCCAGAAATTCCTGCAGCTTCTTCAGTGTTGCTGTAGGTCTCTTGGCAGCCTCCCTGACCAGTTTTTGTCTCGTCTTTTCATCAATTTTGGAGGGATGTCCAGTTCTTCTTTGCAATGTCACTGTTGTCCCATATTTTCTCCACTTTTTGATGAATGTCTCCACTGTGTTCCACGGTATAGCTAATGCTGTGGAAATTTTGTTGTACCCTTCTCCTGATTGATACCTTTCAACAATGAGATCCCTTTGATGCTTTGTAAGCTCTCTGCGAACCATGGCTTTTGCTGTAGCAGGCAACTGAGTAAATGCCAGGAAAATCCTACTAGGATAGCTGAACTTTATTTGGGGTTAATCAGTCTCTTTAATTGATGGCAGGTTTGCACCCAAGAACACTAAATGCTGTGATTAAAGCAAAAGGTGTTTCAACAAAGTATTAGTTTAAGGGTGTGCACACTTATGCAACCAGCTTATTGTATGTTTATTTTTATATTTTTTCCCCTAACAGATTTGTTTTTCAATTGAATTGTACAGGTTATAGGTCACATTAAAATTGGGAAATGTTTTGAAATGATTTATTGTGGTCTAATTTTTTTATATCACAAAAAAAATGGCATTTTAAACAGGGGTGTGTACACTTCTTATCTCCACTGTATAGACAATTAACAGGGGGACTTTCTCCTTAATCAGCAACACAGTAAAAAGTGCTTTATTTTACTTTTTGGGGTAGGGTAAGGAGTTTAAACAACTTTTAAACCATGAAAGAAGAAAAGTGTACTCCCATTAAAAGTACATAAAAAGTCATGAAACAGTCAAGGCAAATACCTTTTATTATGAGGAGAAAGTACTTTTAAGCTAAGGAAAAGGTAGGTGAAACAAGTTTAAAAATAGAGTGGAAGGACTCCCCCAATGGGAACTTATCTGCCCAGCAGGAGTGTTCACCAACTGTCGATCCTTGAAAGCCTGCAGAACAGTGGTCTTCTCAATGGCAGGAAAGCTATGAAGGGCCTGGTGCCCAGATCTATCTTGTTAGTCAGCTCATCTTGGGCTGACTCATATGGGAGTATAGAAGAAGCTCTGACACTTTAGAAGTTCTGTCTGTTATTTCCTATACAAGATATAACCCATATAAGCTTAGGCTACTACAGCAGTGATCAATATAAAGAACATTTATTTACTTTATTTGGTAATGATGTCTTATGTTTTTGTTTATGGAATAATGCAGAAACCAGTTAGATGGTGCTGGTAATGAACATTTTGAACTCTCAATTAGTCCATATCTACTTCAAGTCTTTGTTATACATACCTTGTATTTGTGTCATACCTGCTTCCTGATCTTGACCTGCAGCATCTGGACTTTGAAACATGGACTCAAATATGGTGACTGGTGAGATTGTGCTCAGTTCCTGTTCATGAGACTGAAAGAGAAACATGATATAATGCCAATAATTATTTGCCAATGGAGTTCTGATTAAAGACATAGAACATGACCGGACTATACCCTCTTCTCTAAAGCATATCTGGGAGCACATTTCTCTGTGCTTCTGCATCTCTACTAACTAAATAATGCTTAATATAAACATAATAAAAATACAACACAATTCTGTGGTAACTGTGCTAGTGACTCAAAGACAGAATTTTATTTACCTGTATTGGACAGAGACACTACAACTAGTGCAAACTCAAGGCTGCCCCAGGGGCCAAGGAGGTGCAAAGTGTAGAAAAGTATGTGCAGCAAAAGCAGGGTAGTACTAAGGGTGGAAAAGCAGAAAAGATCAAAACAGGAGGAGCTATGAAATCTTGCTTGGCTATGTATTCATCATCTGCAGTGTTGTTTTGCTCATAAGGTTACGAATCTCATAGGGGCATGAGACTATACATTAGAAACCACCTGAGGACACTTCCAACATACCCACGCCCCATGGGGCAATATGATATGATGCATTAATCACAACAAAATCTACAGAATGTTTGTAGTAGAACTAACTCACTATACACAGTTCTACCGTAACTATACCGGGCTGGCAACTCGACACTGTAAAACTCTACTGTCAGTCAAGAATGTACAGGTATTCCGCTGTTGCGACCCATAACAGGGAAAAGCCGGAAGAAGAAGATAGCTATTCCTCCTGTTTTTTTGTGTGTTCTATTGAGCCAAATATAATCAGGGGGTAGTATTTCATTTCTTTTATTTCAGGCTTTAGTCATATCTCTATTGTGGCAAAGACACAGGCATATTCCCTCAACATGCTTCTGTATTTTGGACAAGTTTCGTACCTTTCCAGAAGATAAGCACACAAGCCAATCTTGGTGAGTATTATGTACATGTTTACAACAGTTTAAGGATATCTGCTTCTCTTTCAGGTTAGTAATACCATTCAGTTTTAGCCAGGCCTATCAATATGAGGACAGCTTTAATTATTTATGCCCTCATGGTACTGACAACTTCAATATATTTGCTTATATCCTTGTTAATACTCATTGGTCGTTGGCTATGTTGTCCTTGTTGCTATACTGCTGTTATATAGTTTACACATATGTTGTGCTGTAATCTCATTACATAAGAAACCTTGCTTGTTGTCAGAAAATTATGTTAAGTTCTTTCATCTCAACTTAGTTGCAAACTATTTAAAGACTTCAGCAGATCTAAACAATAATTTTGGATATACAAAATTGTCATATGATCAACAATCTTAAAAAAAAACAAAAAAAAAAACTTTTTCAATTAACATTTCAAATTATTGTTCAAAATGCCAAACTGGAGTGGAAGCAAAAGAAAACTATCAGATATTCCCTTAGGGTTCCTAATATCAGATGAATTTCAACCTTAAATATTAGGAAGTCATATGCTTAATAAAATGACTTATTCTCACTACTATCTGCACTGGTTAAGATGCATTTCCTTGTACTAAATGAAAGATTACGAGTGACATGATCTACAGAAAATGTAAACAGCTTCATAACTTCTTTTAAGTATTTCAGCTGTGCTGCCTAGTGTACATTCTAGTTATGCCCTTCTCTAAAACATGGAAAATATGGCTAAATGGACAAATATTACAATGTAATTACCTTTCTCCCACTTACTTTGTGACCAAGACAACCACTTAAGCTATATTTGTGTGGATAGGTAAGCCACACAGAAGCAGAGAACAGATATGTATAGTCACAAACCACAAGACAATCTTGTGTTGGCAGCAAAATGCAACTTACCGTGCAGTTTTCTCTAAGCTCAGAGTCAGTAGAAATTAAACTCAGATCACTTAAACATAACGAGTGGTTTGTATCCTACAAGAAGAGAAACACAAGACTTTATTGTAATTCACAGCAAGGCCATGGAACACAATACAGACCCCCCCCCCCACCACACCTCTCTCCCAGAACATGGGAACTCTCAAAACACTTGAAAATATGTGTTCAGCATCAATGTAGGTACATTCGTTAATACAGTCCGCTCAAAATCAACTTCTCTAAAATCTAGAGCACAAACTTACCAGAAATTAAAATACTCAAGTGTAGCTTCACAAATCACTACTGCTAAAATTCTACATGCAGCCAGTTTAGGCAAGGAGTCCAATTAAAAATTCAAGACAAGAAATGCTACCCAAGACACAGGGTCTTCCTGATACCCACTATGAAGTAGTCATATGGGCATGCATTTAGCCATGTACTATGAGCCAAATTGGTACACAGAAGCAACATGTTTCTTAGAAGGAGATAGTCAAGAATAATGGGTAGAAGAGGAAGACATCTCAGAGATGGTGTTCAGAAAAGCATAGACAAGACAAAGCATAAAGAAATATGGTATTTTTTTCATATAAAAATGCAACTTTTTCAATGCAATATAGCGGAAAATTAAGTAGGCCTATCAGAGGAGTGTTCACATCAGTCAGCACTGGAGCCTCCTTCACATTATCAGCCAAAACAGAAAAGAGAAAAAAAGGTGCAACTTGAAAGACAGAAAAAAAGTAATATGTTGGTATTTATACCATCCACCTACTTAATTATTTACCATTTCTAGACCTCATAATGCTGCAAAACCTTCAAGTGTGTCATTTATTTGCCAGCATGCTCATTTGAAATTTTTCAGCTTTTCTTAGTGTTACTATAAAATGCCTGCATTTGCGTGACCCTGCAAATATTGCTGTGGGACAAGAACTGTACAGGCACAGGCAACTTAATCCTCACTGTCTTGATACCCCCTACCGCTCACTCATCCTATTACTTAATGTGACAACTGATACAAGTGCTGCCAGCTACCCGCAGTTGCACTATGGGCCACACGGTATACCATATATCCTCCAAATTGCTTCTAGCAGCCCACAGCTGCCGTACACTGCCCACAACTGCTCCATATACCTCATATTCTACAACAGCTTAGTGCCTTTGCACAGTCCAGTTTCAAAGTTGCAACTTAATCTAAAATACTTTATTTTAATAAGACAGTATACCCCTAACCAATTAAACCTAATTTACATAATTTATTCACATACTAACTCACTGCAAACCTTCCATAAGAATCTAAACAGCTACATTCCTCCACAGTACAGCCCACTTACTATCTCATTAACTACATATAGTATTCTGTGTAATCCCAATTAATTCTCAAAATCTCTGGACCAAGACTGAAGGTTCGCCAGCTTGTTTCCTTTTTTGTTGCTAGCCTCATAGTACTTGGTATCCCTAGGCAGTTCAGTAACTGCCTTATACCCTCATACAACAAACACTTAACATGGAAATTCTGCTAGAGAGATGCGAATATGTAACAAAAAGAAAGGCATGACTCTCACACAAAACATGGACTGTGAGCATCATACACAACTCCCATACACTACACCAACCCACACTAAAATGTCATGCACTGAGGCTGTACAAAAAAAAAACACTGCCAAAGCTTCCTACACCCATGAAGACTAGGTCTCACAGAAAATGCATCACATCACTTTCAGACACACTTTTCAACAGATTCACCAAGAATTCTAAAATCTCAAATCCAGTACACCAGACCACTCCACAAATAAAAATGTTTTAGTGATCAATGACTCTATAGTCATGCACATTGACTCTTCTCTTACTAAGCTGGACAAAACATAGGGTGATAGTGAGCTGTCTTTCAGGTGCCAGGATCTTGGACATCCAAAGGGCCCTTTAAGGCACTTCCACCTAACAAATATGACTAAGACATGGTAGTGATCCAAGGGATGCACATAAGGGTGAACAACTTGGAATACAAAATGTTTGGGACATGCAGAGAAAGAGACATCAGAATCCTTCTCTCTCCAAGGATGGTTCCTAGGTACAAAGATGCAGCTGGTCAGCCATCTGTCTAAGATAACCTTTGAAATGCCTTGACCAATCCTGACTTTAGAAAATGAAACAAATTGGTCTGACTTCTTGAAAGGTTTAGTTCAATGAAAGTAAAAATGTAATTTGTCTTTGCACATCCAATAAATAGAGCATGTATTCTCCTTTATTTGAAAATTTTGGAAAGAAGACTGGTAGACTAGCATTTTGATTGAGTGAAGTCTGTGTAGCTACTTTAGGCAAAAAGAGAGGTTGGTGTGTAAAGAAACCCTGTCCTTGTGAAAGAAAATATAAGGAGGTTGAAAAGACCGGGCTTGGAGCTTAGATATCCTTTTAAATGAAGTAACTGGTACCAGGAAAATGGTTTTCCAACTCAGAAATTTTAAGCCCACCTTGGCAGCAGGTACAAAATGACTGCAGTGGTGGTGCTGCGGTAGCTTTGTCGCCTCATAGCAAGACGTTGTCCTGTTCGATTCTCAGCTAGAGCGTCTTCTGTGTGGAGGCATACGTGAATGGGGCGTGCCTTCGTTGAAGGTTGTGCGTCAGGGCTGGTAACCCGGTACGTAAAAATCCACTACCAATCATTAGCGGACCGGAGTTCCGCTGTGGCGACCCCTAACCGGGAAAAGCCGAAAGAGACAAACAAACTTGGCAGCAGGTACAAAAGGAGCTTGTAGCCCCATTCAAGGATCTTGCACCTCCTTGAAATACGACTAGGAAAGAAGACAACTCTTTGGAAAGCTTTACACAACTTGAGTAAGGCTAAGGAAGTGTGATTCTCTCCAATATGGAAGTTTGAAATCTCTGCTAGCTAAACTTTGATAGCTGAATAACTAGCACGGTTATGGAAGAAAGGAAATTTAGTACTGCTGACACTGGAGCTGAAAAGGGATCTAAATTTCTCTGTGAAGCCCAAATGTAAAATTTCTTCCATTTGCTTTTGTAAAATTTCCTAAAGGAAGGCTTCTGGGAAGAAATAATATGCCTGGGAAGAAGTAAGAATATGCACCACTTGGGAAGAAAGTCTGGACTAACTACGCAACACTGGAAGGGGAGAAACCGTGCAGTTAGATTTAGGGCTCAAATGTCTGGACGAGGCATTCCAGATGGATGAAACAAAAGTTCTGGATTCCGGTCTACAACCCAAGGGGGGTTTATACTAGACAAAGCCAGAGAAAGGGTATGACAATACTCCAAAACCAAAGCCAGAGCTGAGCTATATTAGTGCCAAAGCTCCGAGGGGAAGGGCTAGATCCAACAGCTTCAAAGTCAAACTTTTACCCTCAGACTTTGCACCAAAGCTTTGGCTCCGAGATCTGTCCAACTCTGACAAAATCAGAGCCAGTTGGATAAGAGAAGATGCCAGAGTTGAAGATGACCACAAATTAAGATCTGACATGGACAACTCACAAGAACTTGTAACCCTGAACCCAAAGGTCAGATTGGGGTAGAAGTAGCCATAGGTAAGGGAGCAGGACCAAACCTCATGGGTTTGATGGGAAACACACAGGAGACATCCCAAATGAATTAGAGTCTTGAGGAACTTCATTATTCTAGCAACATATGCTTCTGTTAAGCTTCTAGTAGACCTAATAGACCTTAAGGAAGATGATGTGGAAGATGGCCTTGAAGTTCTGTATAGGTTTCTCCTAAAGAATGGATGAACACAGTCTAGGAGGGACTAAATCCGGGGAAAACTCAGGCTCTGGTAAAGGAAGAGTCTTGGATCGTATCAGAATCAAATCTCAGGGCAGTTATAGGATCCAAAGGCTTGGAAAAGCTTGGTAGTTGGAGCTGAAGATAACACTGATGAAGGACAGAGGTCAGGGGATCGCTTCTTCAGCTCTTTTGTTTGGGACAGTTACTACTGTCCCTCTTGGGTTTCTCAGAGGACTATTTCCCAAATGGGGTCATTCCAGATACAGATTTTGAAGATTCTCCTGAAGGTAAACAACCCTTAAGAAAACTTATTGCAATGTCCAATCATGGCTCTGTGATCAAAGGCCGTCCAGATCAAACAAACTTCCTCCAGATGTGCTGCTCCAAACAATATACACACTTAAGATATGAATCAGAGTCCGGCATTTTGTGGATATGAGCCATACACTTCTTAAAACCAGTATTTTTGCCCAACAATCACTAAACAGTAGAAGGAAGGAAAGTCAAAGATATGCATAACTAACAATGGTAAAAAGAATACACTGACAAAAATTGAGTGTGTCTATCTATATCAACAACAGTAACAACTACCCGCTATCAACTAGTAAGAATATGGAAATAAACATACAGTAAAGGCAAGGAGGAGGAATAGAGAATATTTTTAAAGTATGTCAAAGTTGAAAGATCCACACTAAAAGTAGACTACCACAACATCAAAAAGGAGGAGCCTAAGAAAATGAAGACGCACTTATTTGAAATTAAGCCTAGGCCAAAGAATCTGTACTCTGTAAGCGGCAAATGAGATATGAAGTAATGTAGGGGATTATGGGTAAGGGGAGGAGATTGAGCTATAGATCCCAAGTCTGGAAAAAAGTGGCCAAAGTCAGATATGAGATCCATCAGTTGAGGAATGGATGGAAAAGACATATCTATCTCTACAGATCTCTCTCTCTCCCCATTATAAATAGATATATAGAGACACACACACACATATATTTGCATCTATTTATATATACATACATATTATATGTGTGTGTGTGTGTGTGTGTGTGTGTGTGTGCATGTATGTACGTATGTATATATATATATGTATATGTATATATATATATATATATATATATATATATATATATATATATGTGTATATATATATATATATATATATATATATATATATATATATATATATATATATATGGTT
The DNA here is from genome assembly GCF_019279795.1 of Protopterus annectens. NCBI lineage: Eukaryota > Metazoa > Chordata > Ceratodontiformes > Protopteridae > Protopterus > Protopterus annectens. The sequence continues at coordinate 1,605,460,590 of NC_056726.1, read as the reverse complement.
ACCTATCATTTCATCGAAAGTTCATTTCATCTAAAGTTCATTTCATCTAAAGTTCATTACATCGAAAAGCATTTTAGGTGGCCCGCACACCCCTCCTAACTATATATATCAACTCCAGGGTCGCACAACATTGGGGAAGGGGGCAAATGCTTTTCAATGTAATGAACTTTAGATGAAATGAACTTTAGATGAAATGAACTTTCGATGAAATGATAGGTAACCATATATATATATACATATATATATATGTATATATTACATTTTTCAGGGTCTACATATTGGTTTCCTCTCGAGTGTTTGGCAGTGCCCTGTACAGACTCAAGACACTGAGTGACATTTTTCCTGTAAAAGGCTTCAGTACTTAATATATTGAGCTCATATCCAGGCATGTCTAAAGGTCAGTTCCCTGTGCTTTCTCCTGTCAACCTGGTGAACTTGGGCATCCAGAGGCAATGTAGCAACTGCCTCATGTACACAGACAACACTCTCCTCTTACCTCCCAACACTATGAATTGTAAGAAATGCACATATATAGCCAAATTGGAAGCCAAGCACTCTCCAGCCAAGACTGGATTAGCCAGTCAAGAGGAGAATCACACCACATTCAACAACACATAGCCCTTCAGAAGTTACACCACCACAACCCTCACATAGTAACACAAAACACACTCCTACTTTTGCGGAGGCTCTCAATATAAATCTGCCCAGAGACCTCTGAGGCAGAAACGCAAACAACCACCACATCCCAGCACAAACCATGAGACACATAGCTCACATACACAGTGTGCCACTCAACCACAGCCCATAAGGCAAAACAAATTACCCAATACACTAGTCATAGGTGACTCAATAGCAAGGCACACTGATGTCTCTATCACTCACTAGGTTGAATAAGGAGAAAGTTACAGTCAGCTGCCAGGATCCGCCACATAACGCATGCACTTCGGTCACTCCACAACAGATACAAATACGACTCTGTCATTGTCCATGTTGGTGTGAATGACCTGAGACGTACCTCACTGGACTACATGAAATGAAACCAAGGAGCTCTCAGATTTTGTAGCCCATGCAGGTATGACCCTAACTCCGAGTAGCATCCTACTGTCACCCAGAATGATACAAGCAGAAAACGACTGACTTCAACAATTGGCGAAGTTTCTGGTTTCAGTCTAAGGATATCCAACATCTGTCTGCCTGGGATGACATGATAGACAGACCTCGATGCTTCGCCAGAGATGGCATGCACCTGTCACCCCAGGGATTCCGGATACTGGCCAAGGCTCTTGCCACCCCTATAGTGCCTTTTTTAAGCAATGTCCTGAACACTCCTGAACAATTGCCACCATAACTGCTACAAGCAAATTAAATCTGAAGGTTATGCTACTCAACGCTAGAAGTCTAAATCTCAAAATGCACTTGTTCAAAGCACTCCTTAAAATGGAGAACATCGACATCTGTGCATTGACCAAGACCTGGTTCAAGGCTCCGGAGAACACCCCAGCACTACCAGGCTATAATTCATACCACACCTTTTGGCCCCTAAACCTGGACCGAAGCACTAAAGGCGGTGGTGTCTCCATATTCATAAAGGATATGCACACCTCCAGACTAGTAGCCCACTAAAACGCATCAGAGATACTTCAGGTACAACTAACACTGGGTAAAACTGCAATCCAGGTTGTAGCCTGCTATAGATTCCCCACCATGTCCCAAGACTCAATTCCACATTCCTAAACACACTGGAAAATATCAGGGTACAACCCAATACCCTTCTACTGGGAGATTAACTATCCCTCCATTAATTGGGAAAATTACTCATGTACCAACACACTTGCTCAACGTTTTCTGGAATTCATTAATTCCAACGCCCTGGACCAACTCATTCTTATCCCTACCAGGGGTAGAAACATCCTTGACCTGGTCATTACTAACATGGGCGAACGTTGCTCTACACCAGTAATTAACTCCTCCCTGGTCAGATCTGACCACAAGCTAATCACCATGGATATCCACATCCCACCCTCACCACCCCAAAGGAAACCACCGTAAAAAACTTCTCCAAAGTTAATTTTAGACTTCTAAAAACAGAGGTGTCTAACTTCACAACACCCATGCAAATGGAAAATAGGTGCATGACTGCTGAATCATACACCAATGCACTGTATGAGCACATAAACAAGTGCATGGAACGGGCCATACCAAACAGAACCAAGACGGTCTCCTCCAAAAAAAGGAAGCCAATCTGGTGGTCACCCACCATAAACAAACTCTACAACAAAAGGAAAAAACTGTTGCAGAAAAGGGTGAATTCCCAAGACTGGAAAAACTCCCTTGTTAGCCTGTCCAAAGCCAAGAATACAGCTTCCATGGGACCTGATAATATCCGAGGCTGTATTTTGCATGAATTACAAAGTGAACTGGCAAACTCACCTGATTACCCTGTCCAATCACAGCCTCATTTCAGGCTTTGTTCCTACTGAAAGGCACACTGCTACAGTCATCCCACTCCACAAAGGGGGAGCGACTACAGGCCCTGGGAACTACCACCCCATTAGTTTGACGAGTTGGATATGTAAGGCTATGGAGCGCATCATCATGGACCTTATAAATAAGGACACAGGGAATCTCCAAACTCTGGACCCCACGCCGTTTGAGTTTGTGAAAGGTAGACCATGCCTGCTCAACCTGATAGACTTCTTCGAGTCTGTCACCAGAGCTGTGGATGAGGGCAAGGTAGTTCACACAGCCTACCTAGATCTTGCCAAGGCCTATGACACCATCCCTTACTCAGGAATCATAGACTCACTGAACTAGGCATAAACCCCTATGTCATAAGATGGGCTGCCAACTGGCTCACTGACTGAACCAACACTGTCAAAGTAGCGGACTCCTAATCTGACTACCAACCAGTTACAAGTGGTGTCCCACAGGGATAGGTCCTAGGTCCTCTCCTGTTTGGTTTCTACTTCTTTGAAGTTCAAGCCAACACAAAGGGACTCTGGCTGACCAAGTTCACAGATGATTGCAAACTGGGAGCCATTATTGATTCTCCAACTAATGTAGACATTCTACAAAAAGGCCTCACTGACACCAACGACTAGTGCCAGAAAGTACAGTTTTGTACCTACCATAAATGTAGATGTTCGAGTGTATACACTGCTGCAATCATTACACTTGGGTTATCCTGCCGTCAGGCGGTCCCTCAGTCGGCCTGAGTTCCAAAGTCTTGGTCCGGCGTCGGTTGCTGTCACTTCCTCCCTGACGTTGGTGCAACAGGGGTATACAAGATGCAGCCAACGCCATTTTCTTCAGTTTTTCTTGCAGAAGATGTCAGGTGCACCCAAAAAGCTAGGCAATGCAAATTGCTAATAAAACATACATATGAAAAGCAATTAAAAAATTTCAGTTACCAGCAAATACTCCCCATAGGTAGTAAAGGGTAGAAGACTTAGGTATGTACTAGCAAGTAAGAGGGTAAGGAGGGAGGGTAACCTGGACTGCAGCAGTGTATACACTAGAACATCTACATTTATGGTAGGTACAAAACTGTACTATGTTCATCGTGTTACACTGCTGCAGTCATTACACTTGGGTAGAATCCCAAAGCTGAGGTAGGGTGGCTGGTTCTATAAGGCATTAGGGGTGGCTATAAGGCCCTGCAGCACTGCAGTGGCAAAGCCAGCTCTGGATTTAGAACAAAGAGGCAGATGGTAATGCTTGGTAAAGGTATGTACAGAACTCCAAGTTGCTGCTTCCAAAATGTCCTTGGTAGGTACTCCTCTGAGGTAGGCAGTTGCCCTGGTAGAATGAGACCTAATGCTGTTGGGTACAGTTTTCCCATGGTGTGTATAGCAGAAACGTATACAGTGTCCTATCCATTTTGAAATGGTCTGTTTTTAAATGGCTTTTCCCTGTGCTCCTGCAGCATATGCGACAAACAATTGCTCAGTTTTCCTGAAAGCTTTGGTTTTGCCCAAGTAGAAGCGTAACTGCCTGTGTATATCCAAAGAATGCAGAAGTCTCTCCCCTTTATTCTATGGGTTTGGATAAAAAGTTGGCAAGTGAATAGTTTGGTTTAGAGCCACACTTGATACCACCTTTGGCATAACAGTAGGGTTTGTTCTTAAAGACACCCTGTCTTGGTGGAAAATGATGAAAGGTTCCACTGCCATTAGTGCTTATAATTCTGAAACTCTTCATGCTGAGGTTATTGCCAGGAGCAGAGCAGTTTTCCAAGAGACATATTTTAAATCAGCTGAGTTAGCTGGCTCAAAAGGAGGTAAAGTTAATTTTTCCAACACGAAGTTGAGGTCCCAAGTTGGAGTTGGTGCTCTACGGGGCGGTCTCATGTTTTTAGCCCCTCTGAGGTACTGTTTTAGCAAAGGATTAGAAAAAATAGGTGGGTCCGTGTTGTAATGAGCAGAGATGGCAGAGGCGTGGATCTTGATGGATGAAAAGGAGAGGCCTTTGTCCAGCATCTCAGTTAAATATTGTAGTATCTGAGGAATACTTGGGACAAGAGGGTCAAGGCTGTGAGCCTGGTTCCAGGCACAGAATCTCTTCCATTTATCCGAATAGGCTTTCCTGGTGCTAGGCCTTCTGGCCTCCAGAATGACATCCATAACAGCTTTGGAGTGAGGCATTGTTTGCTTGACTAAGGAATCTGCCATGCAGCCAGGTTTAAAGTCTTTAGCTGGCTGTAAATTATCTGATTGTTGTGCTGGGTCAAAAGATGTGGGATTTGAGGCAAAATCCAGGGTGGACCTTGTGCTAAGTTCTTTAAGATTGGGTACCAGTGCTGGCGTGGCCAGTCTGGGGCAATCAGGATCATCTTTGGCTTTTCTTGCCTGGCTTTTATGAGTACCTTTGGAAGGAGAGGTAGTGGTGGGAAAGCATATACTTGTAGGTTTTCCAGTTGAATGAGAGGGCATCCACTTTCCATGCTTGTGGGAGGTAAGTCCTTATGCAGAATTTCTGTAGCTGGCAGTTCATTGGGTATGCAAACAGATCTATGTCCGGGCTCCACCATTTTTATGTTATCTTTCTGAATATTTGTGGATTCAATTTCCACTCGTGTGGATCCATGATGTTTCTGCTTAAGTCATCTGCCAGTGTGTTTTTCTCTCCTGGCAGGAATTGTGCTTGCAGATGAACTTGACAGGTTAGAGCTGTGTTTCACAAGGTCATGGCTTGTCTGCAAAGGGGGTAGGAGTGAGTGCCCCCTTGCTTGTTTATATACCACATAACTGTGGTGTTGTCTGTCTTTAGTAGTAGTTGTCCTGGATGCAACAGGTCCTTGAAAGCTATAAGGGCATTTTGTACAGCTAGCATCTCTTTTTGATTGATGTGAAGATGCCTTTGTTCTGCGGGCCACTTGCCCTGAATACATTTTCCTGCCATGTGTGCTCCCCAGGCGTAATCCGATGCATCTGTTGTCAGTGTTTGCCTGGCTGTGGGTTGAGTAAAAGGCTGTCCCTTGTTGAGGTGACAAGCTTGAGCCCACTATCGAAACTCCTGTTGAAGGCAAGGAATTAGTGGTATTACTGTTTCCAAACTTTGACAGTGTTGAGACCAGACACTCTTTCGGTACCATTGTAGTTTCCTCATATGCAGTCTGACATATGGAATTAGTAGTATGCAAGATGCCATGTAACCCAAGGCCTGCAGAATTTTTCTTGCAGGGAGTTGGGTCTTTGTTGCCATCAATTGAAAATATTGAGTCAGTTGTCCTTGTCTGGCGTGAGATAAGCCATCTGGGCTGTTGTGTTCAAGCTGGCACCCAGGAATATTATCTCTTATGAGGGCACTAGTTTTGACTTCTTTTCATTTACTGTGTACCCTAGGCAACTTAACTTTTTTACAAACGCCAGATGCTTTAGAAGAATGTCCTTGCTCTCTGCTTGAATCAGGCAGTCGTCCAGGTACGGGTAAATTTGAATTCTTTTCTGTCTGCAAAATGCAATTACTGGTGCCAGGCACTTTGTGAAGACCTTGGGCGCAGTAGATAAGCCAAAGGACAGTGCAGAGAATTTGTAGTGCATTGAACCAGCTATTAATCTGAGGTATCTTCTGCAGTTTTGTCTGATAGGGACATGCAGGTATGCCTCCTTGAGGTCCAAAGTTACGAGCCAAGCTTTCTTGCCCAGCATGGGAAAAAGCTGCTGTAGTGTCAACATTTTGAATTTTGGAGTAAGTGTTTAGAGAAGAAAGATCCAAAATGGGCCTCCAGGCTTTATCCTTTCTGGGAACCAGAAAGAGTCTTGAGTAAAATCATTGTCCTTGCTCCTGTGTTGGTACCTTTTGAATAGCTCTCATGTCCATGAGTGCTGTAATTCGTCTTTGAGCCTCTGCCCATTGACTTGATGGCAGATTTGGCATTCCTTTTAGTCTTGGCAGAGTGTGAAAGTGGAACCTGTAACCTTGAGATACAATGTTGAGAACCCATTTGTCTTTGGTGATCATATGCCAATTGTGACAGAAAAGTGCCAGTTTCCTCCCAAGGGGGCTGCCAAGAGAGAAGTGTTTGGCAGCTGTAGTGGGAAGTCATTGGGGCTGTTTTTTGTAAGATTTGAGGCCAGTCTTCCCCTTCTTTCTGGGGTGATGCACCCCATTGTCGAGGCCTGTAAGGACCTTGTGATTGACCTCTACCTCTTGGACGTCTGTATCTGCCCCTTTGAGGTCTGTCTAACTGGAAAGGACCAATTCTTTGTTGGCCAATTTCTGCTAAAACGAGGAGGCTGACCCTGTAAGAAATCCTTCACCGTTTGCATAGATTTTGCGTTATCCTCCATTTTCTTTAGTACCTCTTCTGCCTTAACTCCAAATAAAACATCCTGCTGCAAAGGTGCATCCAATAATTTTGTTTTAACATGATCTGGTAACGTACGTTCTTTTAACCAAGCATGTCTACTAATGACAGAGCCTGTAACTGCTGCTCTACAGGAGGCCTCTAAAGAATCAAAACCACATTGCAAAGTATGTTTTCCCACTTGTTCAGCTGCATGCAATAAATCCTGCATTTCTTTAAAATTAGGAGGATCTGAATCTGGAAGCATTTTTTGTTTCAACTGAGACATCAAAAAAATGTTGATATTTTAGCATGTGAAACTGGCAATTTAAGGCTCTCATTGCTAAAGATGCAGATGTACATACTTTCTTCCCCCATCTGTCTAATGCTCTGGAATCTCTGTCAGAGGGAACTGGATTCTTTGCCGATGAGGCTTTAACCCCTTTGGGTCCCTGAGAAATAGTTTCAGGGTCAGCAACAGGGCTTTTATATAGAAATTTGTGAGAGTCAGGGACTCTGTAGTATCTGTCAGGCTTAACTGGGGCTGGAGGTAAAGAATCAGGATTTAAGCTGGATTCAGTATACACATCATCCACAATATCTAACACTGGCGGAATAGCAAGGGTGTTGAGGTAATAAAAGGAAGTCTCTGAGCCTTTTCTTGGATTCGGAGTAATCCTGGCCTTCCCAATGGAAATGCTCCCTCATGGTATGTAAGGTTTCCCCAAAGTAGTCCTCAGGCGGAGAGGCTGATGGAATAGATTCCTCAGCATCAGAATCCTCATAAGGGGGTAAAGAATATCCTAGGTCTGAGGAGGAATCTGAAGAGATGGACAACCTGGTCGGATGAGTCATAGTCTGCATCCTGTCTAGGCCTTTTATCAGGAGGGGGATGGGACCCCCTGATCAGAGTGATTAGGTCTTCGGCCATTTTGAGTATTTGTTTCTTAGGCATGGAGGCCTGTCCTGGAGAATGCTGTATTTGTTTCTTTGTTTTTAAAGAAGGTTTAGACTTAGCAGAGGGTTTAATGCTTAACTGAGTAGGTCTGAAAACACCCTCTGAAGCTGCGGGTTGTTCAACTACTCCAGATCCCTCTGAAGGATTAATTTCTGTAGGCTGAAAAACTTGTGTGTCCGAAGGCCCAGCCATCTCCACATGGGAGTCGGTGGTGGCCTGTGGTTCTGCAGAAGCGGTTGTCAGGGGCTGCAAAGGCGCCTCGCTGAAAACCGGAGAACCGGCGACTGGCCTAGAAGAGGCTTCGTCATCAGTTTTGGGCCTCGGATGCCTATCCTTGTCTTTGCGCTTTTTATGTATTCCAGTCGTTGGAAGTTCCGATGGCAGGGTGTAATTGAATTTTCTGCCAAAGTAATGTCGGGCAAAATCAAACCGACATTTAATAGTGCGCTTGTTAAACCTAGCACAAAACCAACAACCAGTGACGTCATGGTCTCAGCCAAGGCATGGGATACAATAGGAATGGAAATCCTTATGAGGTATTTGCGTCCCACAAGAAATACAGTTATTAACTTTTACTGACATCGGTCTGAGGCAAGAAAAAGTTTCCCCAACGGGGTACTTAGCATTGTAGAAGACTTCAGTTCTGGATTCGGAATAAAAATCTAAGGAGTCGGCCGACCGGCACTTGCGAACTGCTTTTGCTTCGGGCACCGCGCGGTAAGAAAGTCTGAAGAAAATGGCGTCGGCTGCATCTTATATACCCCTGTCGCACTGACGTCAGGGAAGAAGCGACAGCAACAGACGCCGGACCACGACTTTGGAACTCAGGCCGACTGAGGGACCACCTGACGGCAGGATAACCCAAGTGTAATGACTGCAGCAGTGTAACACGAACATCTGCTGCTCTACAGGGGGCCTCTAATGAATCAAAACCACATTGCAAAGTATGTTTTCCCACTTGTTCAGCTGCATGCAATAAATCCTGCATTTCTTTATAATTAGGAGGATCTGAATTTGGAATCATTTTTTGTTTCAACTGAGACATCAAATATTGCTGATATTTTAGCATGTGAAACTGGTAATTTAAGGCCCTCATTGCTAAAGTTGCAGATGTGTATACTATCTTCCCCATCTGTCTAATGCTCTGGAATCTCTGTCAGAGGGGACTGGATTCTTTGCTGAGGAGGTCTTTACCCCTTTGGGGCCCTGAGAAATAGTTTCAGGGTCAGCAGCAGGGCTTTTATACAGAAATTTGTGAGAGTCAGGGACTCTGTAGTATCTGTCTGGATTAACTGGAGCAGGAGGTAAAGAATCAGGATTTAAACTGGATTCAGTATACACATCATCCACAATATCTAACACTGGCAGAATAGCAAGGGGTCTGTGTTGAGGTAATAAAAGGAAATCTCTGAGCCTTTTCTTGGACTCTGAATAATCCTGGCCCTCCCAATGGAAATGCTCCCTCATGGTATGCAAGGTTTCCCCAAAGGAGTAGTCCTCTGGCGGAGAGGCTGAAGGAACTGATTCCTCAGCATCAGAATCCTCATAGGGGGGGTAAAGAGTATCCTAGGTCACAGGATGAATCTGAAGAGATGGATACCTGGTTGGATGAGTCATAGTCTGCATCCTGTCTAGGCCTTTTATCAGGAGGGGGATGAGACCCCCTGATCAGAGTGATTAAGTCTTCGGCCATTTTGAGCATTTGTTTCTTAGGCATGGAGGCCTGTCCTGGTGAATGTTGAATTTGTTTCTTTGTTTTTAAAGTTTTAGACGTTGCAGAAGATTTAATGGTTAACTGAGTAGGTCTGAAAACACCCACTGAAGCTATGGGTTGCTCAGCTACTCTGGATCCCTCTGAAGGGTTAGTCTCGGTAGGCTGTAAATCTGGTGTGTCCGAAGACCCAGCCATCTCCACGTGGGAGTCAGAGGCGGCCTGAGGTTCTAAAGAAGCGGTCGTCAGGGGCTGCGAAGGCGCCTCGCTGAAAACCAGAGAACCGGCGACTGGCCTAAAAGAGGCTTCGTCAGTGTTGGGCCTCGGATGCCTGTCCTTGTCTTTGCGTTTTTTGTGTGTGTTCCGGTCGTCGGTAGTTCCGACGGCATGGTATAACTGAATTTTCTGCCAAAATAATGTTGGGCAAAATCAAACAGACGTTTAATAGTGCGCTTGTTAAACCTAGCACAAAACCGACAACCTGTGACGTTGTGGTCTGGGCCTAGGCATGGGATACAATAAGAATGGAAATCCTTATGAGGTATTTGCTTCCCACAAGAAATACAGTTATTAACTTTTACTGACATAGGTCTGAGGCAAGAAAAAGTTTCCCCAATGGTTCAGGAGTTGGCCGACCGGCACTTGCGAACTGCTTTTGCTTCGGGCACCGTGCGGCAAGAAAGACTGAAGAAAATGGCGTCGGCTGCATCTTATATACCCTTGTCGCACTGACGTCAGGGAGAAAGCGACAGCAACCGATGCCGGACCAAGACTTTGGAACTCAGGCCGATGAGAGACCGCCTAACGGCAGGATAACCCAAGTGTAATGACTGCAGCAGTATAACACGAACATCCATGCCTTAAGCTCAATGCCAAAAAGTGGATCATCATTCCCTTTGGGAAAAATTCGGTGCCCATGAACTACCACATAGGCGGTAGTCCACTAAACACCAAAGGTGTGATAAGAGACCTGGGGACACAGGTTGACAGCAACCTCTCCTTTGATAACCACATTGCCACTGTAGTAAGAAAGTCCTTCTATGTGGCATATCTCATTACAAAAGGTGTCTCATCCATGAAGAAAGAGGTCATAATCCCTCTCTACTCGTCCCTCATTAGACCTATTATAGAATACAATGCCCCATTTGGTATGTATCTCACTAGACATCTACAACAACTGGAAAGGCCACACAAATTTCTCACCAAGAGGATCTTGGGCGTTAGATACATGCCCTATACGGAGAGACTCAAAAACTCCAGCTACACTCTGTCTCTCATCTCCTACGTAGAGGTGATCTCTGCTTGACTTACAAAGCCATGGCTGACCCAGAGCTGCTAGACATGCTACACCTAAACAAATCCCAATCCCTCCGTGCCACACGCTCCAGGGACCTAAACCTCATTACCACAATAAACAGAACATGTTGGAGGGACAGGTTCCTAACCCAGAGACTTACCATACTCTCGAACAAATTTCCCATTCTCGTCAAGCAGAGCACTTCACTGGCCCTCTAAGAGAAATCTTGATGAGTGGATGAGCAATAGAAGTTCACCCCGGGGATCACTTCAGTGGCCTTGCTTGACAAGGGCACTGGGATCTAACTTTAGGCGGCATGATGCCAGGGAATCTTGTTGGGCTAGGCTTATATAGGCTCCAGGGCCGTTAGCCTAGTACACACCTATGAACCTATATATCTATACACACACACACACACACATATATATATATATATATATATATATATATATTTTTTTTTTATATGTATATATCTCTCTCTCTATATATAAATATATATATATATATATATATATATATATATATGTATACATATATATATATACACACACACACACACACACACACACACACACACACACACGTGTGTACATATCTATTTATATAACTAACAAACAACACAAATCAACCCATGGGTAAACGGACTGTTGGCAGTAATAAAAATACTCAAGTGAGTGTAATTTTACTGGATAAAACTTTATTTATGTTTGCTATATAAATGTTGTGATGAAACATTGTTTCAATATTAGATGGACTGAAGAAGCCACATTTATGTCGTGAAAGCGCTTTCCTGTATCGAATTAAAGCTTTTATTTTATGATAGCCGTGCTTTACACTGTCATATTTATACATTTTTATTTACATAACTAGCTATATATATATATATATATATATATATATATATATATATATATATTATCTATATACATCTAATCTCTCTCTGTTTATATATATATATATACATATATATATATATATATAATATGTATATATATATATATTATACACACACACACACACACACACACACACACACACACACACACACACACACACACACACACACAGGATATAATAAGTGTACACACTCCTGATATAAAACAATGAGACCACAATAAATCATTTCAAAACATTTCCTACCTTTAATGTGACATACAACTTGTACAATTCAATTGAAATACAAACAAATCTATTACAGGGAAAAAAACTATTAAAAAATAAAATACGTACAATAAGCTGGTTGCATAAGTGCGCACACCCTTAAACTAATACTTTGTTGAAGCACCTTTTGATTTAATTACAGCATTCAGTCTTCTTGGATAGGAGTCTATCACCATGCCGCATCTTGATTTGGCAGTATTTGCCCACTCTTCCTTGCAAAAGCGCTCCAAATCTGTCAGATTGTGAGGGAATCTCTTGTGCACAGCCCTCTTCAAGTCACCCCATGGATTTTCTATTGGATTTAGGTATGGACTCTGGCTGGGCCATTCCAAAACTTTAACTTTAATTTTCTTTTGTTGAAGCCATTCTTTCATTGATTTGGATGTATGCTTGGGGTCATTGTCGTGTTGAAAGGTGAAATTCCTCTTCATCTTCATCTTTCTAGCAGACAGCTGAAGGTTTTGGGCCAAAAGTGACTGGTATTTGGAAATGTTCATAATTTCCTCCACCTTAACTAAAGCCCCAGTTCCAGCTGAAGAAAAGCATCCCCAAAGCATGATACGGCCACCACCAGGCTCCACTGTGGGAATGGTGTTCTTTTGGTGATGCAAAGTGTTGTTTTTGTGCCAAAATACTTTTTGGAATTGTGGCCAGAAAGTTCAACCTTGGTCTCATCAGACCAGAACACATTTTCCCACAAGCTTTTGGGAGACTTGCTGTATTGCATTGCAAGTTTTAGCCGGGCCTGGATGTTTTTCCATGTAAGAAAAGGCTTCTGTCTTGCAACTCTACCCCATAGTCCAGACATATGGAAAATACAGGAGATTGTTGTCAGATGTAGTACACAACCAGTACTTGCCAGAAATTCCTGCAGCTCCTTCAGTGTTGCTGTAGGTCTCTTGGCAGCCTCCCTGACCAGTTTTCGTCTTGGCTTTTCATCAGTTTTGGAGGGGCATCCAGTTCTTTGCAATGTCACTGCTGTCCCATATCTTCTCCACTTTTTGATGACTGTCTTCACTGTGTTCCATGGTATATCCAATGCTGTGGAAATGTTTTTGTACTCTTCTCCTGACTGATACCTTTCAACAATGAGATCCCTTTGATGCTTTGTAAGCTCTCTGCAAACTATGGCTTTTGCTGTAGCAGGCAAGTGAGTAGATATGAGAAAAACCCTACTAGGACAGCTGAACTTTATTTGGAGTTAATCAGAGTCTCTTTAATTGATGGCAGGTGTGTGTACCCAAGAAGACTGAATGCTGTAATTAACTCAAAAGGTGCTTCAGGAAAGTATTAGTTTAAGGGTGTGCACACTTATGTAACTAACTTATTGTACGTTTTTTATTTTTTATATTTTTCCCCTAACAGAGTTTTCAATTGAATTGCACAGGTTATAAGTCACATTAAAGGGTCTATATTAGATCACCGAATGCTTAAAAAAGCGAACTGTGATTGATCGAAATTATGTAAGCGAAAGCTTAAAATATCGAAGCAACAGAAACCAGAATTTTTTTCCTACGGAAAGAATTCGGTTGTCCATTTCTGTTGCTTCGGTATTTTCAGTGCTGTGGTGGAAAGTTACGGGTCGGGTGCAGGTAAGTGTGCGATTGTGTGGATGTGAGTGTTAGGGCGGGTTAGGTGAGTTAGGGTTAGGGCGCAGGTTAGGTATGTGTGCGATTGTGTGGATGTGAGGGTTAGGGTGGGTTAAGTTTACGGAGTGGGTGAGGTAAGTGTGCGATAGTGGCGGACCTTAGGGTTTGGGTTAAGGTAAGTGGATAGTTAGTGATGTGTTTATAATTTAGTGTAGGGTTAGGTGTCAGATTTTAGGTGTGATTGTGTGGATTGCTGTTTGTTTGGTGTGCTTGTGTTGTGTGTGTGTGTTTTGGAACAGCGATTTTTTTCCCTAGGAAAAAAAAAATCGCTGTTCTGACAGTTTGAGATTGTAAGCTTTCGCTTACATAAGTTCGATCAATCACAGTTCGCTTTTTTAAGCGTTCGGTGATCTAATATAGACCCACATTAAAGGAGGGAAAAGTTTTGAAATTATTTATTGTGGTCTGTTTTAGGGATCACATCTGGAAAATATTATGTACTTCATGAACAAGGAAAAGAATTACTTGCACATTTAACAGGCATATGTATCTTCTGGAGAACTTTTAGGAAGAGCTTCAGGAAAAAGGTATGCCCAATTTATATGGTAAATGTTTTCATTTTACCTGAAGTAGTTGAAAAGATCTTTACAACATTCCACACGGGGATCCGGGATAAATCCTGTAATACAAGGGTGACTGTATTTACATGAAAAGGAAGGGGGACCTGGGGTTAATGAATCCAGTGACAGACTCTGCCTCTTTACACATCTACTGGATACTAGAAGTAAAAAAATGAAGGGGATTGTAGTACAAGTTCTGAGAATAAAATACAAAAGTTCTAAAGAAACAAGGAAAACTTATAAAAGGAGAAAGGTTTTGAAAAATAAATTCAAATGTGGAAATTAAGTATAACAAATGTTGCAACAATAAAAGAAAATGGTATAATTATATAAATGGTATATTCATACTTGGGAAAATTTTAAGTATGGATATAAAAAAATCTAGACAGAACAGATAAAAGCAATATCAGGATTTGGCAGTATATCAAGATTTTTTACAAAGGCTTTCCTTAAATAAATTGCCTGTGAAAGGAAGGAAGTACGACTTATAAAGCTGTAAATGAAAGGGTAAGTTTCTACTGCAAATAAACAAACAGGGAAACATGTATTTCTGCAAAGTAAAACACTGAAAAAGTGTAAGAAATCTTATCAGGACTTACTAGAAAAGAAGGCAAATATTGCCTTGATTCTTTATTGGCATTATCAAAAGCAAAGAGAAAAGTTATAAAATAGTACAGTTTTATTTTTTGTAAATATGTGTAAATAATGAAGATTTTACATATATATATATATATATATATATATATATATATATAATAAATTAATGTTTGATTTTTGTAAAGGGCCCCTACTCTTCAATACTTTCAGTGGGATCTTATACATCCATCTGTGCTATCGCCAACTTAGGCAGATGAGCCTTGGTTTAATGTGTCACCTAAAGGACAACACAGGAGTGCAGCACCCGAATCCCAATGAACTCTGCACCGTTTCATGACCGGTGTTTGAGGCTCACGGGGTAAATCTATTTGGTTTTGTTTACGATATTGCTTACGGGATAGGGGCATCGCTCCATCCGCAGCCTTTCATAACCCAGCCATGTTTATTAAAGAGAATGGAAGCTGACGACGTGACTTTGAGGGAACAGCTCTTCCATGACAGAGTCCGTGAGAGCATCATTTGTACGCTGCTGCTTGTCTTCCTGTACATGCTATCGTATGGCATTATAACAAAATTTAAAAAGAATGCAGACTTCGCAGCAGTTGACAATGAAGATGCGACAGTCAATCGAATTGCCTTGCAGCACAAGTAAATTAAAGTAACTATTACCTGAAACACACCTTCCTGGAATTATAAGAACGGCAACCTGAAACAAAAGAAACTACCCTCCTGCTCCCAGAGAGGCCCGTGTTATTAACACAGTGAAAGTATGTGCTGTTCTGGATAATAGACCATTGCTTCACTAATTTCAGGATTAAGAATTCCCTGTTATGCTAGGCAAGTTCCCTATTTAGGATAGCCAGCAGCCTACTACCTCCCCAGCTTTCCTGTTTTGATCCTTTTACCCAACGCTTGTAAACAGCCAATACTCTCTGCTTTTAAAAGTAACCTTACTCCCTCTCTCATAGCCTAATACCCTTGTATATGAACTTTCAGTCACAATCAGTTACTGTCCACTAGGTGGCGCTTTACCATTTCCAATCTGTATCTCACCTCACTACATTAACGTCTCTAATAGACCTCCCCACCCTGTTTCTTTCTCTCAATTCCTTCTCTTTATAGACATTCTTATACACCTCCCTCCCTTTTCCTTCAACTTAATTTCTATACTCTACCTCTCTGTTAGGTATATCTTCCTCATACCAGCCTGTTTACTTACCTCTACGTCTTCCTCACTTTCTACCATACCTGCTAAATTCTCTCATTCCACTGATTGTCTTCCTTAGTAGTTCACTCTCTTGTCTCTACCCGCTCCGTTTGCCCTGCGGGCTCACTCCGCTCCCCTACCCTGCCCCCAATTTCCACCCGCCCCCAGAGGTCCTACATTTATACCAACAATAGACACACCCTATCCAGTTCACTCCAATCAGATTTCTAACATCCCTAACTAACCCAACCCGCTTTCTCAACACCACACCCACTAATTTAACCTAGCTCCTCCCCTATCTTAACACCTCTCCCACTACTTTACAAACCCACCTTATCCCCTATCTTCCTACTCTCACATCTACCCCACACCACACCTTTAAACTATATCTCACCTATTTACTAACCTCCATATAACGTAATATGCCTATATCATCCATCCATCCATCCACAACTTAAAACACTTATCTGTCTGCTACTTATATCTTCTCTTATATCTACTTACCTCTTAACCTCTTATGAACATCCACTGAATTCTTCTCTTTCAATTCCTTCAAAATACACCTCTACAACACATTTATCTCCTACCTTCTTAAACCCAACCACACAAGCCAACTACCATAGACTAGCACACTTCAAATTCAAGAAACCTAGATCCAGGAAAATATTTGACTCCTCCTATAAACTTCCACAACAAAAATATTTCATACTCCTCCACCTTCTACTAGATGGAGATATTCATCCTAATCCAAGCCCACTTCATAATAAAACCATTACACACAAAATACAAAACAAAACTACATCTCTCTCATTCTCCAAACCCACCAATTCTCTGTCTATTGCCCATCTCAATATACGAAGTATCTGTAACAAAACTAGTCAACTTCATGCCCTTCTAGAAGCCTATCAATTTGATATTTTATGTTTAACTGAAACTTGGCTAAAGCCTTCAATTAATGACAGTGAAATCACCCCACCTGGTTATAACATCATTAGACTCGACCGTACTGCCCAAAAGGGAGGAGGGGTAGCAATTCTGTATAAAACAAAACTCCAAATTAGTACCTTAAATCTGACTCTTACCATTGACAATAATGCTTAAGTTATCAGCTCTAAACTTCAAGTCAATACTACTAAATCCATAAATATCATCTGTGCTTATCTCCCTCCTGGAAATAATATCAACACCCTTCAACACATCCTTGACCTACTATCAACTAAACTCCCTCAAGAGACACTAGTCTTAGGAGACTTTAACATAGATTGGCATTCCTGTAACAGTAATAAAGTACAGTTTTGTACCTACCATAAATGTAGATGTTCGAAGATCCACATTGCTGCAGTCCTTACATATGGGTAGTCCACTGTCCTCGGTCGGCCCGAATACCAAAGTATTAGGCTGACGTCGGTCATGGGCGCTGAGATCTGACATCAGAGCGTCAGGGTATAAAAGCGCATGACCGACGTCATATCCTCAGTCTTTTCTTGCCCCAGATGTCAGAAGGCCCTAAAAAGAAAGGCCACAGCCCAAAAACAGGATACCTCCCAAAAACATGCCCAACAACAACCATCACCCAAACCATATAACCATGCCAAACTACAGAGGGGAAGGAGGGAGGGTAAATTGGACTGCAGCAATGTGGATCTTTGAACATCTACATTTATGGTAGGTACAAAACTGTACTATGTTCTTCATCTCACATTGCTGCAGTCCTTACATATGGGTAGAATCCCAAAGCAGAGGTAAAGGGAGGATGGCAAAATCATAAAGCATTAGGGGCTGCTAAAATGCCCTGTAATATTGCAGTGGCAAATCCAGCCCTAGACTTAGAATAAAGAGGAAGGTGGTAATGCTTGGAAAAAGTATGTACTGAACTCCAAGTGGCTGCTTCCAAAATATCTTTTGTAGCTACCCCCCCTTAGAAAGGCAGTAGAAGTGGCAGTAGCTCTAGTGGAATGAGGTCTGATTCCAGCGGGACCTCCTTACCATGATGGGAATAACAGAAAGAAATACAAAACCCAATCCATTTAGAAATAGTTTGTTTTGAAACAGGTTTTCCCTGAGAACCCAAAGCAAAAGAAACAAACAACTGCTGAGACTGCCTGAACCCCTTGGTTCTGCTCAAATAATAACGTAACTGCCTGTGAATATCCAAAGTATGCAACATCTTCTCCCCTTTATTTTGGGGGTTTGCATAAAAAGTAGGCAAATGAATAGTTTGGTTCAAGGCCACACTAGAAACCACTTTAGGCATAAAGGAAGGATTAGTACGCAAAGATACCCTATCCTTATGAAAAATCAGGAAAGGTTCCACTGCCATAAGGGCCTGTAATTCAGAAACCCTTCTTGCAGAGGTAATGGCCAACAAAAAAGCAGTCTTCCATGATAAATACTTTAACTCGGCAGTAGCTGCAGGCTCAAAAGGTTGTAGAGTAAGCTTTTCCAACACAAAATTGAGATCCCAAGCAGGAGTAGGAGCTCTACGTGGGGTCTTATGTTCTTTGCCCTCTAAGAAATTGCTTAAACAAAGGATGGGAAAATAAAGGAGGGTCACAGTCATAGTGAGCAGAAATGGCTGCAGCATGAACCTTTATCGAGGAGAAAGACAAACCCTTGTCCAGTAACTCGGTAAGATATTGAAGAGAAACACTTAAATCAGGCTTGGAAACATCAAAGTCCTTCGCTTTGCTCCAAAGAAAAAATCTCCTCCATTTATCAGCGTAAACTTTCCTTGTACTAGGCCTTCTGGCCTCCAAAATAACATTCAAAACTTGTTGTGGAAGCTGAGACCCTCCAGGGTCTAAAACAGAATATGCCAGGCTGTGAGATGCAGAGACTGAATCTTGACATTGAGGAAGTGATTGCCCTCCTGAGACAAAAGATGCGGAATCAAAGGCAGAGGCCATGGAGGCTCCCGTACTAAACTCCTCAGTAGTGGGTACCAGTGCTGTCGAGGCCAATCCGGCGCTATCAGAATCATGGATGGCTTGTCTATTCTGGCCTTCAGGAGTACCTTGGGAATGAGAGGCAGAGGTGGAAAGGCATAGACAAGAAGATTGCTCCAACTGAATGATAGAGCATCCACCTTCCAAGCTGTGGGATGAAACATTTTTGTGCAAAACTTTGGCAACTGGTAATTTAGTGGAGAAGCGAACAGATCTATGTCTGGAGTCCCCATAACACTGTCAACTTTTGAAACACATGAGGATCCAGTTTCCACTCGTGAGGATCCACAATTTGTCTGCTCAACACATCTGCTAAGGAGTTCTGTGCTCCTGGTAGAAACCTTGCGTGAAGATTGAGGTGTAAACTGAGAGCAGTCTCCCACAAAATCATCGCTTGCCTGCAAAGAGGGTAGAATGGGTTCCCCTTGCTTGTTGATGTACCACATGACAGTAGTGTTGTCTGTTTGAATCAACACCTGTCCTGGGTGAAGTAAATCCTTGAAAGCCATCAATGCAAATTGGACTGCTAACATCTCCTTCAAGTTGATATGCAAATGTTGAAGTCTGACAGGCCACGTGTCTTGCACCCATTTTCCATTGAGGTGTGCTCCCCAAGCCTTGTCCGAGGCATCTGTCGTTAGAATCTGACTCGCCTCTGGTCGGGTCACAGAGAGTCCCTTGTTTAGGTGACATTCCTGAGCCCACCACAAAAATTCTTTCTGAATGCAAGGTATTATCTGAATGACAGTGTCTAGATCTTGGCAGTGTTGTGTCCATACATTTTGAGATACCATTGAAGCTTCCTCATATGCAGTTTGGCATTGGGAAGCACCAGAATACAAGATGCCATGAACCCCAAGGCTTGAAGGACTGTCCTTGCAGTCAGCCTGGACTGTAGAGACATTTGATGGAAATAAAGAGAAAGGCTTCTTTGTTTGTCCGGGGTCAAAAAGGCCATCTGGGAAGCTGTATTCAGTCTCACACCCAGAAAGCACATGTCCTGAGAGGGTACTAGACTGGACTTTGTTTCGTTCACAGAATACCCTAGGCATCTTAACACTACCATCACATACTGTAGATGATGAAGAAGTTCGCCTTTGTGTTGTGCAATAATCAGGCAATCGTCCAAATAAGGATAAATCTGTATTCCTCTTAACCTGAAAAATGGCAATCACTGGAGCCAGAACCTTTGTGAACACTCTGGTCGCAGTAGATAAGCCAAAGGACAATGCTGAGTACTGATAATGTAAATTTCCAGCCCGAAATACTAGGCACCTCCTGCAACTGGGCCTGATAGGAACATGAAGATAAGCCTCTTTGAGATCCAGAGTTACCATCCAGTGATCTTTTCCCAACAGAGGTAAAAGCTGTTGTAACGTCAGCATTTTGAACTTTGGAATGTCCA
The DNA here is from genome assembly GCF_019279795.1 of Protopterus annectens. Classification (NCBI taxonomy): domain Eukaryota; kingdom Metazoa; phylum Chordata; order Ceratodontiformes; family Protopteridae; genus Protopterus; species Protopterus annectens. The sequence continues at coordinate 1,605,440,313 of NC_056726.1, read as the reverse complement.
GATAAGTGTTGAGGATAGATAAATCCAAAATTGGTCTCCACGTGTTCCCTTTCTTTGGTACTAGAAACAGGCGAGAATAAAATCCTCGTCCCACTTCTGACAGAGGAACTGGCTGTATAGCTCCTATTTGAAGAAGTAAAGAAATCTGCTTGTGAGCCTCTATCCTTTGCCAAGGAGGAACGTCTGGCATGCCTTTGAAAGGAGGCAATGTATGGAAATAGAACTTGTAGCCTCGATTTATAATGTCCAATACCCATTTGTCCTGGGTGACTAAAAGCCAGTTTTGCTTGAAGAGTGCTAACTTTCCTCCCAAAGGAGCTGCCAGGCAAGAATAATCTGGCAGCTGAAAATGCAGGTCATTGGGCCTGTTTACGAAAGGACTGGCCCCTGCCCTCACCTGCAGATTGTGCAGGCGAACTCCAAGTTCTAGGCCTGAATGTACTGTGAGCTCTGCCCCTGCCACGTCTAGATCTACCCCTAGACTGGGAATCAGAAGAAGGGTAGGTCCACCCCTTAGTAGGCCAATTTCTACTAAACTTTGGAGGTTGCACCTGCAAAAAATCTTTAACAGTCTGCATAGACTTAGCCTTCTCTTCCATTTTCTTCAAAACCGACTCCACAGCGGGACCAAACAAAACTTCAGACTGTAAAGGGGCATCCAGAATTCTAGTTTTAACATGCTCGGACAAATTCTGATCCTTAAGCCAGGCGTGCCTACGAAGAACTGAACCAGTGGCAGCCACCCTAGAAGAGGCATGTACAGCATCAAAACCACACTGCAAAGAATGCTTACCCACCTGTTCAGAGACATGTACTAAATCCTGCAATTCTTTACACTCTATGCCCTCTGCCAAAGCATCCACTTTAGATTTTAGCCGAGAAAGGAGGAAATTCTGATACTTCAACATATGAAACTGGCAATTTAAAGCCCTCATTGCTAAAGTAGAAGAGGTATACACCTTCTTACCCCATCTATCCAAAGCTCTAGCTTCCTTATCTAGAGGAACCGGATTCTTTACAACAGAGGCTCTAACACCCTTAGGCCCCTGACTAATAGTTTCTGGGTCCGCCCTAGGACTCTTATACAGATATTTATGAGCCTCAGGCACCCTGTAATACCTGTCCGGTTTAACTGGCGCAGGAGGCAAAGAATCTGGATTAAGGGAAGCCACGAGAAAACATCTTGAACAACATCCAAAACAGGAGGTATAGCCAAGGGTCTATGCTGTGGTAAAAACAAGAATTCCCTAAGCCTCTTCCGTGAATCAGAGAAATCCTGTCCTTCCCACTTAAAATGCTCCCTCATGGAATGCAGAGTTTCTGAAAATGAAAAATCCTCTGGAGGAGAAGCAGAAGGAGTGGAATCCTCTGCATCAGAATCCGAATAAGGGGGAAAATCTTGAATATCTTCAGCAGAAGACTCTGAGTCATCTGAGGCCTGATCCAAACTTTCCAACTCTGGCTCCACCCTGGGCCTCTTATCAGGAGGGGGCATAGAACCTCTAATTAAAGTAATCAAATCTTCTGCCATTTTAAGCATGTGCTTTTTAGGCACAGACCCTGAAGTACCTGGAGGGACACCAGAGGAAGGCAAAACAGACCTGCCCTTAGAAGAAGCCTTAGAAATAGTAGCAGAAGGCCTAACCACCTTAGGCATAGAAGGGAGAACAGTAACCTGAGAGGCCCCTTCAGCTTGACCTGACTCCTGTGAGGCCACATCCTGCAAAATCAAAGTTTCCCCCTGAGACTCAACAGAAACTTCAGCCGGATCCACCTGCGCCACTGTAGCTTCTGCAGGACCGGCGTCCGAAATGGACGAATCAACCTGTCTAGGTTTCAAGGATTTGTCTGTGCGCTTCTTCGTGGAAGCGGGCGTCGGAGGATCCGACGGCATATTATAATTACACCGCTTACCAAAGACTAACCTAGCACAATCTAACCTTCTTTTTATAGTGCGCTTATTAAACCTAGCACAAAACCGACACCCGACTACGTCGTGGTCCGGTCCCAAACAAGGAATGCAAAGAGAGTGATAATCCCTATGCGGTATCTGTTTCCCACAAGAAATACAATTATTCACTTTTTCTGACATCCGGAATTAACTGAGGCAAGAAAAAACAAAAATATTCCCCAACGGGGTACTTAGCCCAACTTGGTTTCGGTCTGAAACTCAGAATACGAAAATTTCAGAACGCCGAACGGCACTTGCAACGCTGCTTCTGCATCGGACCATGCGGCAAAAAAGACTGAGGATATGACGTCGGTCATGCGCTTTTATACCCTGACGCTCTGATGTCAGATCTGAGCGCCCATGACCGATGTCAGCCTATTCGGGCCGACCGAGGACAGCGGACTACCCATATGTAAGGACTGCAGCAATGTGAGATGAAGAACATCCCCACTTCCCATATCAACCTATATGGCTTCAAACAACTCATTAATAGTCCCACTAGAACTAATAAAACCAATAATACTGAAACCACATTGGACTGGATTCTTACTAATACTCCCTTACAAACCTACAACTCAGGCATCCTTCCAGATGATCTTAGTGACCACTCTCTAACCTATATCATTAGATACAAAACTAACCTAACCTTACCTACCACATATAAAACTCTACGTACAAAAAAACATTTTAACTCTGCACAGTTTCTAGCCGAACTAATACATTGTAATTGGGCCCCACTAAAACATCTCCCACTTAATGAAGCAGTTGAATACTTCAATTTTACATTCCTATCTATCCTAGATCACCATGCCCCAAGCCGTACCATTAGAACCAAAACAAAAGCAGCAGCCTGGCTAACCAAGAATACGAAGCAAAAAATTATTCTCAAAAATAAATCCTGGGATAAATGGCGGTCTACCAAAAACCAAACTGACCACCAAAACTTTAGGGAGCTGAGAAACAGCACCAAAAAAGCTATTCTGACAGATAAAAACTATTACTTTCAATTACAGAAAAACACCATAAAAGAACCAAAAAATTCTGGACTAGTATTAATAATCTTCTATCCCCTGGCCAAGCAATCATACCGAACCCTCAGGATTCTGACCCAGATAATCCCACACAAATAGCCAATGACTTCAACTCTTTCTTCACCAATGCCATCCAAACTCTTGCAAACCACCTTTCTTCTGACACTTCTAAACTACTCTCACCTAGTTCAAAACTACTCTTCCTCCCTTCACCTACAACCTGTATCTACCTCCTATATCCAATCTCTACTCCAAAACTAAAACCTACCACCCCATCTGCAGACAAGCTTCCTGCAGAATACCTGCAAATAGGAGCTAAAGCCACTGCCTATCCCATTGCCATCCTAATAAATAGATCTATAAAGGAGGGTATTGTCCCTTCTATCTGGAAAATATCCCATATCATTCCTCTACACAAAGGGGGCAAGTCTAATGACTTCTCTAACTTTCGTCCCATAGCACTCTTATCACCCATAGCTAAAATCATGGAAAAATGTATCCATAAACAACTACTAAACCACCTTCTCCATAATAACCTACTTGCTAATAGTCAACATGGATTCAGACCTTCCCACAGCACCACTACTGCATTACTCTCCTTTACCAACTCCATCAACTATAACCGTAATATCAATAAACTCTCATCTTCTCTCTTCATAGACCTATCAAAAGCCTTTGATATGGTTAATCATAAACTTCTCCTGTACATACTAAAATCTCATGCACTTGATCCCTCCTCCTTAACTTGGTTTACTTCTTATCTTGAAAATCGTCAGCAGGCAGTACTCTGGAAAAGTTCACTATCTACCCTCCTTCCTATCTCTATAGGAGTACCTCAAGGGTCTATCTTAGGCCCACTTCTATTTTCTATCTTTATTAATGACCTCCAATCAGCTATCCCTAACACCACTTGCATACAATATGCAGACAATTCCACTATAATCTGCACTGCTTCTTCTCAAGCGGAACTCCAACCTCTTACCCAAAAAACCTTTACCACTGTTGAACAGTGATTCTCTGACCGTTGTCTACTCCTTAACCCCAAGAAAACCAAATTACTACTGTTCGCACCTACCCGCAAATCTACTTCCCTAAACTTCTCTATTACTTCCACTGATAACACTCATATTACTCCTGATTCTTCTACAAAACTACTAGGTATTACTATTGACAATAATCTTAACTTTAACTGTCACATCAATAACACAATAAAAGTAGTTAACAAAAAGATTGGATCCCTTTACAGAATCAAATCCTTCCTTACATCTGAAGCCCGGACCACCTTAGCCCAATCTCACCTCCTCTCTACCCTTCTATAGGCTTCCCCTATTTACACTAATCTCTCTAAAAGTAACCTTAAGAAACTTGCGTCATCTTACCATAATATTGCTCGATTTGCCACAGGATCCCAGTTTAGAATACACCACTGCCTGAACTTAAAACAACTAAACTGGCTTGAACTTCCTAACAAGCTTATTTATCAACAGCTCTTAATAGCTCACAACATTCTATATCAACCATCCAAAACACCAATACTCTCTAACCTCCTTACTCCCTACAACAATCTGAAACAACTACGTTCTTCAGATAAACTACTAGTTAATAGTACCAAACCCAATAATGCTGCAGGAGATTGTCTTTTTTCCAACTCAGTTGGCAAAATGTGGAACAAACTTCCACCCAATATCTCATCTTTGTCCACTCTTCCACTCTTTAAAAAACAACTGAGAATCCATCTTAATAAACATTGGCTTTGCTCCTGTACCAATCCTGATTAACCTTTCTTCCTCCTTTCCTCTACCTCAATATTTCCTTCTCTCTATACTACATCCTGACTGATCCCCACTGACATAACATCCTTGTGGATACAACTTATCTCATATATACTAAAAAAAAAAAAAAAAAAAAAAAAAAAAAACATTTATGACATCGATATTAGTATGACTATGTATTATTTACACTACGTTTTGATATTATCAAATTGCGCATTGCAATTATTTAATAACTTTTTTTTTAGGAATACTATCTTGTTATGTATATTTCCTCTGACATGTAAATTACCTATACTAAAGTCTGATTATCTTTTATGCTCAATTTTTGTTTTGTTTTGTTATTTTTTTGTATTCCCTATACTTGTTATAACCATTGGAGCTTTTCTCCCCGGGCCTCCACTGAAAATGGACATATATCCAGCTGGACTAGCCCAGTCAACAAATGTAAAATAAAATAAAATAAATAAAATAAAATGCTTCACTGCAGTGCAGCAATCCAAACACCAGGAGTGGGAATACAACCCTCAGCCCTTCTTGGTCTTTCAGCACCAAAGCAGTGTGTGTTACCTGCTGTGCCACTGACACTGCATTACTCTTACTACATAAAATAATACACATGGAAATATACAGCTATAGATGCACACAAATATATTAACACACATACACGCACGCATGCACATACAAACAATATGATAGACAAAAAAGCACAAACATACGAGTACAGTCCATTTTTTTTCAAATGTTTGTTTGATCAAGGAATTGAACTGTAGGTTCTTTTTGCAAAACCAATTTTTCCAGAAGAGGTAAGTGGGTTTATATTAGGGGTAGAAATGTGTGTGTGCAAGTGTTTGTGGGTCAGGGCTAGAGTAAGGGCTAGGCAAGGGAACAATTTACTGCTGCATGTGCATATTTGTATGCAGTGCTTGTCCAGGCTGTCTTGTTTAGTGGTAGTGGAAGTATTAGGACAAGGATTTTTCTAAGGCTTGTCCCCCCCCCACCCCCTGCCAGAATTTAAATAAATTAACTCCAAGGTCACAACCATGAATTGAAACAGAAAACTCCTGAATTCTGTTACAGTTATCTCTTGAAGTTCAACAATAACATAATTCGATCAATTATACCACCAATGGATTTAACTTAAATTTTAGCAAGACAAATGTGGTTAACAATTAAGCATATAACATCCATATTAATTTTGTTTATCTGAAGGAAATCATAGACTAAAATTACACACAAAAAAGAGCCATACTGTGGATTCCTGACTGACAGATACAAATATATTAGCTGATGATGGAGCAAATGTTTCTGGCACTTTTCAATTGCTGGGTATTTAATAAAAATAACAGCATACAGAATGTTCAATAGTTAAGATGTGAAATAACCAAAAAACTTTTAAACATCTGAAAAAAACATTTTGGCTGGTAGTCAAACCACAAAATGTTAAACTAACCTCGTAGACTGCATTGTTTAGCAGTAAGCTATATGATGGGTCTTTATCGTGGCCCTTCATGTGACTCTTCAGACTGTACTGGGTACTGAAAGTTTTTTCGCAGCCATTACTAGGACAAAAGAAAGGCTTCTCTCCTGCAAAATGCACAAAAAGTACCAATCATCATTCAAAGTTTAGTGCAAGGTATACACATTTTAATGAGTTTAAAGTTCCATCTGTTTGAGAAGGAAGGGAATGTGTACCTGTGTGTGTCCTAACATGGGTTTTGAGATGATGACTAGCAGCAAAGGCCTTCCCACAGCCATCATGGTCACACCTGAAAATTCAAGCTGAAAGTTACTCAGCTAAGCCAGCAAATAAAAAGCAATTTGACACGGGGAAAAAAAAAACAATTTCAGCACACAATTTATAAATTAACAGAGAGATGAAGAGGGTTTGCCTTGTTAAACTTTATATCACATTGCTTTTCTTCAGTGGTAATAAATAAATAAATAAAATCTAAGTGCAGGTTACAAATTTGCAAACTAAATCATAACACTCCAGCTTCCGTTACGTCTGCAAATTCTGCACCCCCCCCCCAAACACCTTAAAAAGATCAGCAGAAGATCAGTTCAGTCTTTCATTCTTGCTGACTGACCAATATTTCTATCCGCCTTTACCTGCTGCTCCGGTTGCCCTTTCTTCCTGAACAATAATATGAAACAAAAATCTACTGGATTCCCCGGTATTACAATGCGGAATACTACACAGATAAAAATAGTTCAAACTGGAAGTTGAAAATATAAAATGTTTAAGCACTCAGCTTATCAACTCATGTTGAGAAAGCTGAACTGGGTAACAGCTGGGTTCCTATTTATTCACAACCCCTTTCAAAAATTCTTCATAGTTCTCTATACCCTGTGCTCACAAAGCCTTGTGTGTTCAACCAGCACAGACATTCTTCTGCATCAATGGTAGAGAAGGATTCTTTTTTCCAAACTGCCACCAAAATAGGTATCACCATCGTTTCCTTGTTAGCTGAAGCCACTCACTTAACCAATGACAGCTACAGCAGTGATGAGGTACGCTAAACGCAACATGGAAATCTGAAATGGCAGCAAGTGCCAGGCGCCAGCATTACGGTTGATCTCTGCACCTTTGCTCATCTGCTCAATGATTTTCTAATGTGTACTAAAAATATTTTTCAAATTCTAGCTGAAAAACAGGGAATGCAGCCAGCCAAAACAGGTGTTGGAAGATCTCAAGAGACTGAATCAACCATTACAAGTCAAAAGCTTCACTGTTAGGAGGAGTTAAAGGTAGAGAATCATGCACTATGAGTCAGAAGCCCACAGACCACATAGAGGGATGTCAGTCATTTTAAATGAATGAGTAAAATTGACGAATGAATCCCAGGACTGGAAACCAGGGATGTCTCTTGTACACAAGACTTTACCTACCCCAAAGAAGAAAGCTTGAACGGCAATATCTCATTATACCAACAATCCAAAGAAGAGAGGAAGTCACTGCTGGGTGGAATCTGAAGAACATCTAGGCCTAGAAATTTTAAAACTTTCTTTCTACTATCTGTGCTTGTGTTTGTAGAGGAAAGTACAGTTGTGTACACTTACCATAAATGTAGATGTTCGAGTGTATTCACTGCTGCAGTCATCACCTGTGGGTGATCTCTGCTGTGGTAGCCCTTGGCCGGCCCGAATACCAAATTCAATGTTCTTCTGCGTCAGCTGCTGTTGCTTGTGGACTGACATCAGGTAGCCAGTGCTACAAAGCAAGGCACCTGATGCCATTACATCGTTTTTTCTTGCCCTAACCAGTCAGAAGCCCAAGGAAATATGCCAAAGTGGTCCTGGTGGTTTAAAACCACTCTAAGAAGCTTATGTCTCCCTAAGGAAAGAGGATATAAGGGGGAAGGAGGGAGGGACATCAGGACTGCAACAGTGAATACACTTGAACATCTACATTTATGCAAGTGTACACAACTGTCCTATGTTCTTCGTGTTTCACTGTTGCAGTCATCACCTGTGGGAGGATTCCCAAAGTTGAAGAGAGGGGTGGTAGGATTGGAGACCTAGGCATCGGTAAGCAAGCCCTGCAGAACTGCAAAGGCAAACCCTGCCCTAGCCTTAGAGAAAAGAAGGTGGTGGTAATGCTCTGTAAAGGTATGGACCGAAGTCCAGGGGGCAGCTTCCGAGAAGTCCCTGGTGGGAACTCCTAGGAGGAATGCTGTGGAAGTGGAGGCTGCCCTAGTGGAATGGGTACGAAGAGACTTAGGGGGTTGTTTCCCATGTAATTTGTAGCAGAAATGGATACAGTGTGATATCCATCTGGAAATGGTTTGCTTGGAAATGGGCTTCCCCTCTGCCCCTGGGGCAAAGCTGACAAGAAGTTGGTCCACTTTCCTGAAAGGTTTAATACAGTCCAGGTAGTATCTGAGGTGCCTGTGCACGCCTAGTAAGTGCAGAATTCTTTCCCTCATTTTGAGAGTTAGGGAAAAAGGTGGTAGATGAATGGCCTGGTTGAGGGTTACATTAGATACCACCTTGGGCATAAAGGAGGGGTTAGTCCTCAGGGAGACCCCATCTGCATGGAAAATGATGAAGGGCTCAATGGCCATCAGTGTCTGAAGCTCTGAAACCCTTCTGGCTGAGGTGATAGTTAGTAGGAAAGCAGTCTTCCAGGAGATGCATTTCAGTTCTGCGGAAGCAGCAGGTTCGAAGGGTGGTAATGTTAGTTTTGCCAAAACATAATTCAGGTCCCAGGCTGGTGTGGGTAGCCTTCTGGGAGGTCTGATATTAAAAGCCCTTTTGAGGAATTGTTTAATCAAAGGATGTGAGAACAGGGGCTGTCTGTATTGAAATGAGCTGAAATGGCTGAGGCGTGGATTTTAATAGAAGATAAGGAGAGGCCACTGTTGAGTAACTCCGCTAGATATTAAAGGATAAGAAGGACAAAAGGTTGTGAGGAACTGGCCCCAAGGAGCAGAATCTTTTCCATTTCCCTGCATAAGATTTTCTGGTGCTGGGCTTTCTGGCCTCTGTGATAATGTCTAGGACCTGTCTGCTCAACAGGTGACCCTTGCTTGCCTTTAGAGTATTAACTATGCTGACGGTTTGACAGTCTGCAAGTCTGGGTGCAGCACCCCCCCCCCCCCCACACACACACACACACACTTGAGTCAAGAGGTCTGGGGATCAGGGGAAGCTGTCTGGGAATCTGTGATGTCAGACTGCGCAGTAAGGGGTACTAATGCTGTCTGGGCCAATTTGGAGCAATGAGGATGGCCTTTGGTCTCTCCTCCCCTATCTTGATCAGTACCTTGGGGATAAGAGGCATAGAAGGGAATGCGTACACAAAGAGGGAGTCCCAGGGGAAGGTCAAGGCATCCACTTTCCACACTAGGTGGTGATACTCCCTGATCCAGAATTTTTTTAGCTGGTGGTTGAGGTGGGAAGCAAGAGATCCACCTCCGGATTTCCCCCACTCCTGAGTTACTTGCAAAAAGATCTTTCTGTGGAGCTGCCATTCATGGGGTTCCAAATAAGTTTCTGCTTAAGTGGCCTACCAGGGTTTTGTTGATCCCTGGTAGGTACAGGGCTATTAGGTGTAATCTCATGGAGGAGGCTGTCAGCCAGAGGTTCATGTCTAGCCTGCACAGAGGGTAAGATTGGGTCCTTCCCTGTTTGCTGATGTACCGCATTAGTGTGTGGTCATCTGTTCTGATAAGGAGGATCCCTGTCCTGAGATGGGGTTGAAAGGATGTCAGAGCCCTTTGTACTGCCATCATTTCCTTCTGGTTGATATGTAAGGGAAGGTGTTGGGCATCCCAAAGACCTTGGGTGCACCTGCCTGCTAGGTGAGCACCCCAAGCAATGTGAGGCGTCGGTGGCGATGGTCTGCCCGGTAGGGCAGAGGTTGACCTTGTTCTTGGCACAGGCCCCTGCCCACCAGAGAAACTCTGCCCTTATACAGGGGATCAAAGGGAGAGAGGTCTCTAGAGGCTGTGAGTGTTGACACCACAGGGTCTTTAGTTACCACTGAAGCTTTCTCATGTGCAGCCTGGCCAGAGGAATTAGAAAGATGCAAGATGACATGTACCCCAAGGCTTCCAGGAACTTCCTCGCCGGGGAGATGACATTTGGATACCAGCTGGGTAAAGTAGAGAGGCAGGAAGCTCTGCTTTTCTGGGGACAAGAAGGCCATTTGGGATTCTGTGTCCAGCAGTGCTCCCAAGAAAATGATCCTCCTGGAGGGTGTCTGCTTTGATTTCTACTTGTTGATGGTGAACCCTAAGGAAGCTAGAAGGATTTTGACAAAAGAGGAGCTCCTGGAGCAGCTTTTCTTTGCACTCTGCCAGAATGAAGCAGTCATCCATAAAAGGGTAAATCTGTACATTTCTCTGTCTGCAAAATGCTATGGCCGAGGCTAAGCATTTGGTGAATATCCTGGGAGCACTAGATAAGCCAAAGGGAAGTGCAGAGAACTGAAAGTGTTGCGAGCCTGCTCTGAAGTGCAGGAATTTCTTGCAGGATTCCCTTGTGGGGAATGTGGATGTAGGCATCGTTTATGTCTAGAGTCAATAACCAGGCATTTTTTGTCAGCATAAGCAGCAGCTGCTGCAAAGTTAGCATTCTGAATTTGGGGACCGCAAGGAAGGTGTTCAGAATGGATAGATCCAGGATGGGGTGCCAAGGGCCCGCCTTTCTGGGAACAAGGAATAGCCTTGAATAAAAGCCTTTGCTTGTTTGATCTGTGGGAACAGGTTCTACTGCCCCCTGGGAAATGAGAGTTTGGACTTGTTTTAATGCCTCTGCCCAATGATTTGGAGGCAAGTCTGGGTACTCTCTGGAAATTGGGAGTTCATTGAAAGTGAATCTGTATTCCTGAAAAATGATTTTTAAGACCCAATGATCTTTTGTTACAGACAATCAATTTTCTTTGCAGAGGGAGAGCCTTCCTCCAAGTTTTTAGTGGGTGAAAGGAGGGCAGAGGGGGAATTGGGAGTCATTGAGAGCTTTTGCCATAGAGGGATGGCTTAGAAATCCCTGCCTTGGGGCGGAAGTGGTCCACTGTTTGGTTCTTGGTTGTCCCTGGGATAGGGGCCTGGGAGGTCCTATGGCTGGCAAGGAATTGATATTGGATTTTGCCTATGGTAATTTGAACATGGAGCAGCTCAAGTGCATTGTCCTGTTGGACCAGCCTTGAGGTGTACTTATTTCTGATGTAAATAGAGACACCTCCACCTTTAGTTCCTAACTGTGTAGTAGCTGGACTAAATGTGGGGAAGGCATTATAACCTTACACTGTTAGTGTGCTCTCCATGGTTTTAAACCATGTCTCAGTGACCGCACAGACATCAGGGTGAAGAGACCTTCTAGAGGGTGGAGTCTTTCGTTTAGACTCCAAGTATTGAGCAGTAATACCTTTAGATTTTCTTGGTTCTGATTTGCTATGTCAGACGTACTTTCAATAAATGTTAAGTTATGTTTTATATTCTGTAATTCTGAGTGCTAAGAAATCTACTGCAGTGTACTCATAACTGCAGCATTAAGATGAAATCCCCTTCCTGTTATTTTAACAGACAGCAAAGTAGTTGCCAGTCTACAGAAAAATTTTATAGCTGTGTTAACTCAAACTAAAGTAAGTAACTATGAAGTATCATAAAAATGTCATTGTGGCCTTTGCCATAACTTGTCCTAATGAAGTTTCCTCAAGTACAAAAGTTCATTGTAAGATGGCAAAGCCCAAGATGCAAACTGGATGCTTCTGCCCTTATTTAGTAACAGAACAATGACATGCTCATATATATGTACTTTTCAAATGAACAGCAACAGTAGTCATAAGATCCTGATTGTTAAAATGTTATCGCACCACCAGTGCCACACATTACACCAAATGTCTTTTATGGTATAAAAAAGCTTGCCTTTGTTTTATTTCTTTGGGATCACGTTAAAAAATTCTTGATCCCCCTCATGAGTTGTGATTTGGAATAAATATTATATTTGTAAAGCCAGATACTCTGCTTGCTTGTCTTTGCAACATTATTTATCTTAACAGATAGTGTTGTGACTATTTTAAACCAGAGGTATCAGGACTCTCTTTTAAACCAGAGGTATCAGCAGCAGCTGACTGCCCAAAGTACAAAAAGTTTCCTAAATAAAAAGGATACCCAAAATGTAGCTTTTTAACTTGCACCTCAGGTTTCTTGTGTACTTTTACCCTCAGACTGCTCTTCTTATCTGGCTGTACAAATGTAATAAAGTAAATGGGCATTAAAATTTAAGGTTTAAAAATGTTGTCATACTTTACCTACAACAAAATAAAATATATAAATACACACACACACACACACACACACACACACACACACACATATATATATATATATATATATATATATATATATATATATATATCATATGTATATGCACATACCCACACACACACATATATATATATATATATATATATATATAATATGTATATGCACATACCCACACAAAGATGCATACAGCCAAGGTTTTAAGCATGCGAGTACAGCGTTAATGTTGTGTGTAGTAAGGTAAATTCATAGCTGGGTAGTCTCGGCTGTAAGGCAGAGAGGACTGTGCCTTACCCGTGGGCTTGTGAGAATGAGAGTGAAAATAATGGAAGGCATAAAAAGTAAATTTCCTACTCCTCTTAAGGGTACTCCAGCATGCATGTTGCAGGTATTTGGATAGGTGGTTATGACTTTACAGACACTCTGCTTTAAAATATCCACAAACTGTGACTTTGAATCATGCCAAAATAATTAAGGAAACATTTTACAAAATAAATAAGGCAGATTAGTGGGGCCTTCCCTATCAAGGACTAATATAGTATAGGCAAAGAGAAAGAAATATGGGCATGGCAAACAAAAGACCAGCACTGGTAGAGTTTTTAGTAGAATCTAGAACATAAGCTGCTGTTAAAAAGGAATAATTAGTACAGCATACAAAGTACTGCATGATAACTATAACAGTCAGTGGAGGTTAGAAAGGATTGGGAAGAGGGACTGGATAAGCAAGTCACAAAGAAACAATGGGGGATATACGTACGTCTCCCAAACAAGCAACAAAGTCTAGAAAATTTAGGATCTTTGCTTGGAAGTTTTAAGCACAGGTATTTTTATTCCCCAAGTAGACTCCAAAGATTTTTTCCTCAGGTAGACAGCAAACAGAGGTGTGATGGGGAAGAAAGAGGTAACTGGGAACATATTTTCTGGGAGTGTAAAGAGTTGGCAGACTTTAAATAATCCCTGCAGATTGCTCTGCCAGAGATACTAGATGAACAAATTTGTGTAACTAAGGAAAAAAAGAAATTATGTACTTACTATAACGTTCCATGCGAGTTGATCATCTCACCTTCATTCTTACAAATGGGTTCGGAGCCGATCCCTTGGCTCCGAGTCGGCTGCTTTCACAAGTTCGAGGTTTTCAAGTAGCTCTAGGCCAAGTCCCTATCCCATGATGCTCTCTGCCTCACCTCAGATCTAGTTTGCTGATCCCAATATATATACAACATAAGAAATATGACTAACTCCAGCCAGAGTAAGAAATCCTATACAAAGACCCACCAGACCCCAAATCTCTTACTCTTTCTTCGAGAAGCCTGGAGGGGGTAGGCAGGAGGGAATGTAAGAATGAAGGCGAAATGAACAACTCACATGGAACGTTATGGTAAGTGCATAACTTTTTTTATGTGAAGTTGTTCAATCTCGCCATTCATTCTTACAAATGGGTAGCGTCCCAAGCACCATTTATCCTGGGTGGCTCACAAGCGTATATTCCTGAGGATAGTGGAACCAAAGGAAGCCCTGTCCCTGAAGGCCTTGTCTACTTTGTAATGCGTAATGAAGGTATGTGGCTTTGACCAAGTGGCAGCTGCACATATTGTATCTAACGGTAGTCTAGCCATGTAAGCTGAAGAGGTAGAAACAGCCCTTGTGGAGTGCGCCTTCACTATGTTCTAACGGTTGATTCGCAGAAGAGTATGTGAACTTTATACAATCTGTTAACCATGTGGAAAGAGTAACTTTTGACACAGGCTGCCCTTCCTTGGAATCTGAATGCGAGACAAAAAGTTGCTCGGATTTTCTAAACTCTCTGGTTCTATCCAAATAAAATTTGAGTTGTCTGTGTACATCAAGTTTATGCAACATATACTCCAACTTGTTGGAGTGATTACTGAAGAAGGTTGGAAGTTCAATTGTTTCATTTAAATTAGCCTCTGAACAAACCTTTGGAAGGAAGGATGGGTTAGTCCACAGCGACACTCTGTCAGGGTGAATAATCAAGTATGGAGGTTTAATAGACAAAGCCTGAAGTTTAGACACCCTGCGTGCTGATGTAATTGCTTCCAAGAAAATGGTTTTCCAAGACAGGAATTTTAGCTGACAGGAAGATGCAGGCTGAAATGGAGGAAGAATAATCCTAGATAAAACAAAGTTAAGGTTCCAGGGAGATAAAGGTTGTCTAGCTGGTGGCCTAAGATGGATGGTTCCTTTTAAGAAGGCTCTACATAACCTGTGAGACATGAGATTTTAGCCTTCCAATCTGAGGTGAAAAGTTGAAATTGCAGCCAACTGAACACGTATGGTAGCTGCCGCAGCACCCTCATTAAAAAGTTCGGTCAAGAACTCTAATATGCTGGCAATTGGGACGATGTACAGGTCGATATTATTTTGAGAAGCCCACAAAGCGAACCGCTTCCACTTGCTGACATATAACTTTCTGGTTGAAGCCTTGTGTGAAGATACAAGGATATGCTGCACTTCTGAGGAAAGATTGTGGGACCTGGCTATGTTGGAAATCAGAGCAGCCAAGCTGTTAATCTAAGGGAGTGAAGTGTAGGATGAAGGATGACGAGCCCTTGACGAATGTGTCAGCAGATCTGGAACTGGGTCCAGAGCCCAAGGTTCCTCCAGTTGGTAGAGTCGAAGGAAAGGGAACCAAATCTGTTGAGGCCAATAAGGGGCTATCAGAATTACAGTCATCCCCAAGGCTTTGGCTTTCTGCAGAAATTTTGGAATCAGTGGTATGAGTGGGAATGCATATAGAAGTCCCAGGGGCCAAGCATGGACGACAGAATCCCTTGGGTTTTCCCCTGGTGGGGGATTCAGGGCAAAGTAGCTTCTGCCTTTGGCATTCATGGGAGATGCAAACAGGTCGCAGCAAGGCTGGCCCCATCTCCGGAAAATAATTTCCGCTACCTCATTTTTGAGGGACCATTCATGCGGCATCAGAATAGCTCTGCTTAGTTTGGTCCGCGATCACACTGGATTTCCCCGGGATGTGCGTTGCTATCAGAAAGCGCCCGGTGGATACAGCCTACTGCCAGACTCTTACGGTCTCTCGACATAGGGGATAAGACCTGGTTCCCCCTTTCTTGTTGATATAACAGACTACTGACATGTTGTCGGTCTGAATAGCAATCGCTCCCAGAGAAAGAGAGTCTTGGAAGTACTGCAACGCCAAAAGTACTGCTCTCATCTCCAGAACATTGATGTGCAATTGTGACTATCTCTGACCAGGTGCCTTTGGCTGTTCTTCCCTGAAAAAGCCCCCCCCCCCCGCACTCTTATCAGAGAAGCGTCCGTGGTCACAGTGGCTGATGGCGGGGGGAAGAACAAACAGGTGACCTATTGTTACATGGTGACTGGTCAACCACCATTGTAGATCCTTTTTGCATGAATCTGTGATGATTATCAAGAAAGACATTGGAAGTTGTTGGTAAGACCATTGGGTAAAGAGTATGTGCACGCGCCCTAGAGGAACTGCTATGAGAGATGCTGCCATAGTAAATAGCAATTTTAAAACTTGAGAGGCTGGTACTTTGTTTCGTGCCAGAATATCTGATGCCTGTTGCCAAAGCATGACTATTCTTTCCAGGGATAATTTTACCATGGCAGTGGTGGTGGTGTCTAAATCTGCTGCGATGGTGCCAACGCAGACTTGTCGAAATTTATAGTAATTCCTAACCGAGAACACAGTTTTAGAGTGAGGTCCCTGGATTGAACTAGCTGATGTCTGGAGGTGGCGGTGAGGAGCCAGTCATCCAGATACAGAAACACTCTGAATCCTAAGCATCTCAGGTGAGCCACAACCACTGGCACGCATTTGGTAAACACTCTAGGGGCTGTTGTGAGACCAAAGGGCAGTGTTCGGAACTGATAATGACTGGCTCCCAACCAGAAACACAGGTGATCTCTGGATGGTCTGGCCATTTTGATATGATAGTACGCATCCTTGAGATCTAGCGC
Source organism: Protopterus annectens (assembly GCF_019279795.1). NCBI lineage: Eukaryota > Metazoa > Chordata > Ceratodontiformes > Protopteridae > Protopterus > Protopterus annectens. The sequence continues at coordinate 1,605,423,830 of NC_056726.1, read as the reverse complement.
ATCCAATCGCCTAGAAACTTAAGAATCAACTGAAGTGTGACCATCCGGAACTTCTCTTTCTTTACAAAAGTGTTGAGTTTGCGGAGGTCCAAGATGGGCCTCCAGTCCCCTGTTTTCTTTGGAACTAAAAAGAATCTTGAGTAGGTTCCGGATCCTATCTGGTCTGCTGGGACTGGCTGGATTACTCTTTCTAGCAACCTTTGAATCTCTCAGCTTGATCCTGAGACTGGGTGGAATGTCTGGGATTTTCTTTCGTGCAGAAGGAGGTTCTGTGAAAGGAATGACATATCCTCTGGTAATAATGATTTGTACCCAAGAATCTTTTGTAATTTTTAGCCAGGCATCTGGGTACAAAGACAAGCGACCCCCGACTGCCTTCATAGTAGGACAGTCGGGCTTCCCTTCAAGGAGTGCTGGTAGTGCTTGCCAAATAATTGATTCCTGTTGCCCTGGTTTTGCAGACCACTTCTGCCACATCGGTGGTGTCTTCTACTATTGCCCCCTCCTCTGCCCCTTAAGGGGGGGGGTTCACTGCATGTGTTCTGAAAGGTTCCTTGGGACTTGCGGAACCACACCTTTCCTCCCTTTTGCCCCATTGGGTAAGGTCTAGTAGGGGTGGAAAAATGGACTTCTATGTCAGATACAGTCTTTCCATCTTGTTCACACCTAGTGAGGGTGTGAACAAGATGGAAAGACTGTATCTGACATATAAGTCCATTTTTCATCTTGTTCACACCTAGTGAGGGTCTCCTCGACTTTAGGCCCAAAAAGTGACGAGCCATCAAATGGGGTATTAACAAAAAGACTTGAAGGCTTCCGGAAAGGAGCATAAGCGCATCCAGGAATGTCTCTGAAGAGCTATTCCTGAACACACTACCTGACTAGTGCCATCAGCTGCATAAGAAATGAGGCGCATGGCCAAGTTAACTATACAATTAAGGGTATTGAGCTGGGATGTCTCCTTATCAGGAATGCCCTCAGCTGTAATACTCTGCAGAGTATCTCCAAGCTCTTTAAGATCTCTCTGAAGTTTGGTAAAGTGTGTCAAACAGACAGTCAAGAGGAGAAGGTTAACAAATGCACCACACCTCCAGCCAAACAGAGACCTACTAAAAAAGCACTGGCAAAAAATACACATATATACACAAAATCGTACTCGGAAGCTCTAAATAAAAACCTGCAAAGCATCAGAGATCTCCAAAGCAGACACCCAAACAACCTGCACTTCCAGTCACAAACCAGACGACACATAAAACACAAAAACAGTGTGCCGCACAATCACAGCCCTTAAGGCAAAATAACATACCTAACACACTAGTAACAGGTGGCTCTATAGTCAGGCACACTGACATCTCACTCACTAGGCTGGACAAGCAGAAGGTTACTGTTAACTGCCTGTCGGGAGCCAGAATCCGCCACATAACACAAGCACTGAGGTCACTCCAGAACAAGTACAAATATGACTCTCTCATTGTTTACGTTGGTGTAAGTGACCTGAGACGTACCTCACTGGACTGCATGAAAAGAGACACGGAAGAGCTCTCTGATCATGCAGCCCACACTGGTATGACCCTGACCCTGAGTAGCATCCTGCCCTCACCAAGAATGATACCTCAAGTATAAAGAAAAAATGATCAATTTCAACAATTGGCTAAGCTTCTGGTGTCATTCAAAGGGGATCCAGTGTCTGTCAGCCTGGGACGACAAGCCGCGTTGCTTCGTAAGAGACGGCTTGCACCGGGTCACCCCTAGGCTTTTGAATACTGGCCAAGGCTCTTGCTGCCCCCATAGTACCTTTTTTAGGCAAGGCTCAAAAGTCAAACCCACCTCAGTAAATAGCACAATTAACAAAAAACTGAGGGTTATGTTACTCAACGCCAGGAGTTTAAATCTCAAAATGCACGCGCTTGAAGCACTCCTCAGTATGGAGAACGTCGACATCTGTGCAGTAGCTGAAACCTGGTTCAAGGCTCCAGAGAGCACTCCAGCACTACCTGGCTACAACTCATACCACACATTTCAGCCACAGAACACAGACAGAAACACAAAAGGAGGGGGTGTAGCCATATTCATCAAGGATACCTACACCTCCAGGTTAGTGGCACAACATGATACCTCTGTGATCATCCATGTGCAACTAACATCAGGCAAATCTGCAATGCAAATTGTGGCCTACTACAGATCACCCTCCATGACCCAAGACCACCACTCCACCTTTCTGGAGAGACTGGAAAACATGCAGGTCCTACCGAACACCCTGATATTGGGCAATTTCAATTACCTTACCATTCACTGGGAAAACTACTAGAGTACAAATTCCCAAGCCCAGCGCTTCCTGGAATTCAACTCTAACGCCCTGGATCAGCTGGTAAACTCCCCTACCAGAGGTGAAAACATATTGGACCTGGTCATCACCAACATGGGTGACAGGTGTTCCACACCTGAGGTCAACCCCGTCACTAGTTAGATCAGACCATAAACTAATCACTCTGGATGTCCACACCCCACCACCACCCCCAACTAAGGAAACCACAGTAAAAAACTTTTCTAAAGCAAACTTCACCTTACTTAAGATAGAGGTGGTAAGTTTCACAGCCCCTACGCTAGGAAGGATAATACTGCCCAAGTTGCAGAAACCTTCACAAATGCACTCTATGAGCACCTACAAGGATGCATGGATCATGCCATCCCTAGCAAAACCAAGACTCACTCCTCTAAGAGAAGGAAACCAGTTTGGTGGACCCCTGCAATAAACAGGCTATACAATAGAAGGAGGAAACTAGTTCAGAAAAAAAGCAAATCCCAAGAAAGACATCCCTGATCAGTAGCAGTAAGAAACTAGGGTTCCTTCATGAAATCATCCAAGGCTAATTTTGAAAGAAAAACAGCCAAGGATTCAAAAGATAACCACAAAGCCTTCTTTAGCTATGTTAAGAATCTAAGTGGCAACTCGCAGATATGCACTGAACTAGTGCAAAATAGCACAAAATATACTGAACCTACTGATATTACCAACATCCTGGCAGATGGATTCAGTGCAAACTTCACCCCCCTCTCAACTCCAAAAGGGCCCACAACAATACCGGAAAAGTGTAGTGTCCCAGAACTCACAGACGTGCAGGTGAAAACAGCCCTTTCAAAAGCCAAAAACACAGTGTCAATAGGGCCAGATGGTGTCCCAGGATGTGTCTTGAACAAACTAACCCCCCACCTAAACACTCTGTTCAACCTCAGCCTCTCCACAGGCTACATGCCCATAGAATGGCACACAGCAAAAGTTATTCCGCTCCACAAAGGAGGGGCCACAACTGACCTTGGTAACTATCGCCCCCATAAGCCTGACTAGCCTAGTCTGCAAGCTTACGGAGCGCATCATCATGGAACTCATTAACAAAGACATTGGGAAACTCCAAACACTTGACCCGATCCAGTTCGGCTTTAAGGGCAGATCATGCCTACTAAACCTGGTTGACTTCTTTGAGACAGTCACCAAGGCCATAGATGAGGGAAAAGTTTCACACAGCCTACCTTGACCACGCCAAGGCTTTCGACAGCATTCCCCACTCGGGTATTACAGAAAAACTCACCAGCCTGAACATAAACCCCTACGTCACTAGATGGGTTGCCAACTGGCTTACAGACAGAACTCACGGTAAGAATCCATCTGCCAGGATGTTGGCAATATCAGTAGGTTCAGTATATTTTGTGCCACCCCCATAGTGCCTTTTTTAGGCAAGGTTCAAAAGTCAAACCCACCCCCATAGACAGCACAAGGAATAAGAACTAAGGGTAATGCTGCTAAACGCCAGAAGTCTTAACCTCAAGATGCACGGACTCGAAGCTCTCCTCAGTATGGAGAACATCGATATCTGAGCAGTGACAGAAACCTGGTTCAAGACTCCAGAGAGCACCCCAGCACTACCAGGCTATACCTCATATCATGCTTTTCGGCCCCAAAACCAGGACCGAACCACAAAAGGAGGGGGAGTTTCCATATTTATCAAGGATATCCACACCTCCAGGTTAGTGGCATTGCACGAAGTATCGGATACCATCCATGTGCAACTAACAGTGGGCAAGACTACTTTTCAGTTTATAGCATCCTACAGACCACCCTCTCAAAGTCAGGAATCACACTCGGCTTTCCTGAAAACATTGGAGAACATGAAGATCTCTCCGAACACCATTATATTGGGCGACTTCAACTACCCAAACATTGACTGGGAGCACTACTCAAGCCCCAGCACATTAGCCCAAAGGTTCCTGGAAATTATAAACTCAAATGCTATGGAACAACTAGTCACCACTCCCACAAGAGGGGACAACATACTAGACCTGATCATTACCAACATGGGGACTCTATGCTCCACACCAGAAGTATATCCCTCATTGGTAAGATCAGACCATGAATTAATTTCACTGGATGTCCACATCCCGACCCCACCCCCAGCCCAGAAAACCACAGTGAAAAACTTCTCAAAAGCAAACTTCTCACTTCTCAAAACCGAAGTGGAATCCTTCAAGGCCCCAGGGCCAGTGGAAACTATGGCCCAAACTGCAGAATCCTATATAAACGCATTCTACGGACATCTCCAGGAATGCATTGATCATGCTATCCCAAACAAAACCAAGACCCAATCATCCAAGGGCAGGCGTCCAGTCTGGTGGACCCCTGCCATAAATAAACTGTACAATAGAAGGAGGAAGCTACTGCATGACAGAGCAAAATCCCTAATAGGGAAGACATCATAAAATCATCCAAAGCTAATTTTGAGAAAAAAATAGCTAAGGACTCTAAAGACAACCATAAGGCATTCTTTAGCTATGTCAGAAACCTAGGAGGAAACTCCCAGATATGCTCAGAATTAGTTCAAAATGATGTGAAGATTACTGATCCTACAGACATTGCCAACATACTGGCTGACAGGTTCAGTGCAAACTTCTCCCCTCCCCAAAGGAGAGATATCTATACCAAATGATTGTAGCCCCCCAAACATCTCTAACGCCCAGGTGAGAACTGCTCTCTCCAAGGCAAAGAACACAGCATCCATGGGACCTGATGGTGTCCCGGCTGTGTGCTCCATGAACTCAACGAGGAATTAAACCCACAGTTAGGACAGCTGTTTAATCTTAGTCTCACCTCCGGATACGTGCAGGAGTGGCGCGCGACTGTTGTCCCACTCCACAAAGGCGGTGCCTCCACCGACCCTGGAAATTACTGTCCCATTAGCTTGACAAGCCTTATCTGCAAAGCCATGGAGAGGATCATAATAGATCTCATAAATAAAGACATAGGGAACTTGCAGACTTTGGATCCAACCCAGTTTGGCTTTGTCAAAGGCAGATCATGCCTTTTAAACTTGGTTGACTTTTTCGAAACAGTCACCAAGGCCATTGACGAGGGAAAGGCAGTCCATACAGCCTACCTAGACCTGGCGAAGGCTTTTGATACAATACCTCACTCGGGTATCATTGAAAAACTCATCAACTTAAATGTAAACCCATACATTACAAGATGGGTTGCAAACTGGCTGAGTGACAGAATTGCTGGCGCCATGTCAGACTCAAAGCCTGTCACAAGTGGTGTCCCACAGGGCTCAGTCCTGGGCCCACTCTTGTTTGGCATCTACTTTTCTGAAGTACAAGCAAACACAGGAGGGTTATGGCTGACAAAATTTGCAGATGACTGCAAACTGGGCGCCGTAGTTGAAAACACATCCAACACAGATATCCTTCAGAAGGGTCTCACAGAAACGGATAACTGGTGCCAGAGCCATGGCCTAAAGTTAAATGCCAAGAAATGCATAGTCATACCCTTCGGGAAAAATAAGGTTACCCCTAGCTACCATATAGGTGGCAATCCCCTGAACACAGAAGAAGTTATTAGGGACCTGGGAACCCAGGTTGACAGTAGCCTTTCATTCGACACTCATATTGCTAAAGTAGTTAGGAAGACCTTCTATATTGCCCACCTTATCATGAAGGGATTCACATCTAGATCATAGGAAGTCATAGTCTCCCTATACTCATCACTCATCAGACCAATGATCGAGTACAATGCCCCATTCGGAATGTATCTGACCCGACACTTGCAGCAGCTGGAGAGGCCACAAAAGTTCCTCACCAAAAGGATAAAGTGTCTCAAAAATCTGTCTTATGCTGCCCGACTGAAAGAACTCCAGTTATATTCAGTTGCTTACCGCTTGCTCAGAGGTGACCTATGCCTGACATACAAGGCCATGTCAAACCGAGATTTGATGAACATGCTTCATCTCAAAAAATCTAGATCCCTCAGAGCCACAAGGGCGGGAGACAAACCTCGACACTGTTATTAATAGGACGTGCTGGAGGGATAGATTCATCACCCAAAGACTCCCTATGCTGTGGAACAAAATCCCGGTTTATGTGAGGCAGAGCACCTCGCTGGCCTTGTTCAAGAGGAATCTTGACCAATGGATGGGAGATCGCAGATACACCCCAGGGGTTACCTCAGTGTCACTGCTCGACAGAGGCACAGCAAAATAATGGGCATAGTTTCTCCAAACTAAAGGGGTGGCGTAAGCCACAAAACTATGGGCTAGGCTTATAAATGCCCTCGGGCAGATAGCCTAGTATGAACCTATGAACCTATCTCTGATCAGTACAAGCAAAAAATTACGATCCCTCATAAAATCCTCCAAGGCCAGCTTCGAGAGAAAAATTGTGTAGGACACCAAAGACAATCATAAGGCTTTTTCAGTTATGTTAGAAACCTGGGATGCAACTCCCAGACTTGTTCTGAGTTGATTCTAAACAACAAAAAATACACTGAACCCACAGACATCGCCAATATCCTGGCAGACAGGTTCAGCGCAAACTTCTCCCCCCCCTCCCCCCCAAAAGAGCAAGTATCTATCCCGGCAGAGGGCTGCCTCCCAAACATCTCTGATGCTCAGGTGAAGGCTGCTCTCTCCAAAGCAAAAAACACTGCTTCCATGGGACCAGATGGCGTCCCAGGTTGCGTCCTACATGAACTCCAAGAGGAACTAATCCCTCAAATAAAACAGCTATACAATTTCAGCCTCACTACAGGATATGTGCCCACAGAATGGCGTACAGCAACAGTGGTCCCACTCCACAAAGGTGGAGCCTCTACGGACCCTGGAAACTATCGCCCATAAGCCTGACTAGCTAAGTCTGCAAGGCTATGGAGAGGATCATCATGGAGCTCATAAACAAAGACATTGGGGACCTACAGACACTAGATCCTACCCAGTTCGGCTTTGTCAAGGGCAGATCCTGCCTTTTGAACCTGGTTGACTTCTTCGAAACAGTCACCAAAGCCATAGATGAAGGGAAGGTAGTCCACACAGCCTATCTGGACCTTGCAAAGGCATTTGACACAATACCCCACTCAGGCATCATAGATAAGCTATCCAGCTTAAATATAAACCCCTATGTCACAAGATGGGTCGCAAACTGGCTCAAAGACAGAACCCACAGAGTGAGAGTTGCTGGAGCCATGTCTGACTCAAAACCGGTCACAAGTGGCGTCCCACAGGGTTCTGTCCTGGGACCACTCTTGTTCGGTATATACTTTTCCGAGGTACAGGCAAACGTGGGAGGACTATGGCTCACCAAGTTCGCAGACGACTGCAAACTGGGCACCATAATCAACTCTCCAGCTGACACAAACATCCTTCAAAAAGGTCTCACAGAGACAGATAACTGGTGCCAGCGCCATGGTTTAAAGCTAAATGCCAAAAATGTATAGTCATACCCTTTGGCAAAAACAATGTGCCCACAAATTACCACATAGGCGGAAACCCATTAAGTACAGAGAAAGTTATTAGGGACCTGGGGACCCAAGTTGATAGCAATCTCTCCTTTGAAAACCACATTGCCAAAGTGGTTAGAAAGACCTTCTACATAGCCCACCTCATCACAAAGGGTTTCACATCTAGATCAAGAGAGGTAATCGTGCCCCTTTATTCATCCCTCATCAGGCCCATCATAGAATATAATGCTCCTTTTGGGATGTACCTTACCAGACACCTGCAGCAATTAGAAAGACCCCAAAAGTATCTCACCAAGAGGATCAAGGGTCTCAAACAGATGTCATATGCTGCTTGGTTAAAAAAACTCCAGCTCTACTCAGTTGCATACCACCTACTTCGAGGCGATCTATGCCTGACATACAAAGCTATGTCAAATCCAGAATTAATGGACATGCTCCACCTCAGTAAATCTAAATCCCTTAGAGCCACACGCTCGAGGGACTTGAACCTCAGCACAGAAATAAATAGAACTTGCTGGAGGGACAGGTTCATAACCCAGAGGCTCCCTTCGCTCTGGAATAGAATTCCAGTTCATGTGAGGCAGAGCACCTCACTGAATCTCAAGAAGAATCTCGATAGGTGGATGGGGGATCGTAGGTTTGTCCCAGGGATTACTCCCATGTCACTATTGGACAGAGGCACAGTAAACTAAACCTTAAAAAGGGCACAGTATACTCAAATCAAGGGGTGGCGTAAGCCATACAGAATCGGGCTAGGCTTATAATTGCCCCAGGGCAGATAGCCTAGTATGAACCTATGAACCTAAAAGCGGGCTCCAGGTCAGACTCTAAACCAGTCACAAGTGGTGTCCTGCAAGGCTCGGTCCTGGGACCCCTACTGTTCGGCATATACTTCTCAGAAGTACAGGCAAACACAGGATGACTATGGCTAACCAAGTTCGCCGATGACTGCAAACTGGGAGCCATAACTGACACTCCGGCTGACACGGACATCCTCCAAAAGGGCCTTACTGAGACAGACATCTGGTGTCAAAGTCATGGCCTCAAGTTAAATGCCAAAAAATGCATAGTCATCCCATTTGGGAAAAACAAAACACTCACAAATTACCACATAGGTGGCAGCCCCCTTAATACAGAAGGGGTAAAAAGAGATCTGGGGACCCAGGTAGATAGTAATCTCTCCTTTGACAGTCATATTGCCAAAGTAGTTAGGAAATCCTTCTATGTGGCCCATCTAATTACTAAAGGGTTTGCATCTAGAAATAAAGAGGTTATAGTGCCCCTCTACTCATCACTCATTAGACCCATCATAGAGTACAATGCCCCATTTGGGATGTACCTTGCAAGACACTTCCAACAGCCGGAAAGACCACAAACGTACCTCACCAAGAGGATTACTGGCCTCAAACATATGTCCTATGCAGTCCGACTGAAAAAACTCTTGTCTGTTCTCAGTGGCATATCGCTTACTCAGAGGTGATCTCTGCCTGACTTACAAAGCCATGCCCAACTGAAAGAAATCCAAGTCACTGTGAGCCACGTGCTCTAGTGAGCTAAACTTCGCCACAACAATAAAGAGAACATGCTGGAGGGATAGATTCCTGTCACAGAGACTCCCCATGCTTTGGAACAAAATTCCAAATTAAATCAGACAGAGCCGCTCACTAACACTCTTCAAGAGAACCCTCGATGAGTGGATGCGTAACAGAAAATACACCCCTGGGATCACTTCATTGGCTCTGCTTGACAGAGGATCAGTTAATTAATCAATGGGGTGGCGAAAGCTGACACACTCTGGTTAGGCTTATAAATGCCCTCAGGCAGATAGCTTAGTACCTACCTATGAACCTAATTAGTTGAGCGATCGCATAGTAAAATTCGCTGAACTAAAAATGCGTTTCCCACACCTGTCCATAATCCTGGAATCTCTATTAGGAAGATGGACAGTAGAAGAAGTTTCAGACATCTCTTTCTTGGTGGCCGCTGCCACCACCATGGCATCAAGCGGCACTCCTTTGGTAAGAAACATTTTGCCCTGTGGCAAGGTAATAAACTTGTTAGGCCTCCAAGGGACAGGTTCCACAGTATCAGGAGACTCCCACGCCCTTCGAGCAACTAAATCCATTAATTCTTCGAAGGGTGGAGTCACCCAGGAGGTGGAGGGTTGAGACCCAAAGGCCTTCAGAAGCACTGACTCATCATCAGTAGGGTTAATGGACTGCCAGCCACCCCTCAGTCTTAGGAACCCAAGGATATCAGGAAAAGAGATATCCTCCGAGGAGGATAGTGGGGACCCTTCTGACTCCTCTAAGTCCGTATCTGATGTGACAGACTCCTGCAGGGAGTCTAAATCCCTCCTCTTGCAAAGCTTCTTCCTGGGAACCTCATCAACGAAAGCTTCTGGTGAGGTCTCAGTAGAACATGGGTCACCTAATGGGGCTACCTGAGTCTCTGGGTCTTGACGCTTTAAAGGGACCTGTGATGCAGAGGTAGAACGTGGCACTTTTGGGGATGAAGAAGTAGGCCTTGATAAAGTGGGTGTCTTAGAAGACATAACTCTCCTCATGGCATCGAAGGCCCCACTGCTCTGATGCAAGGAAGCAGCGAGTTCCAAAGAAGATGGCAACTTCCCCGGCACTGAAGCAGTGGGCTCCAAACCAGAGGAAGGCGGCGAGCTCATCCCTGCCAAAGCTCCAAGCGGAAGGGTCAGAACCGACCCATCGGTTCGACTCCGCCACCCCCACCCCCGGAGCCAATGACCAGAGAGCGTCAGCAACCAGACTCCTCAAAAAGCATCGAAGTAGTCTGAGTTGACAGAGCCGATGACACTGGAACAGGACTCGGCTCCAAGCGTTCCACAATCATCAGTTCGACCTCCTCTGGCTCTGAAGGCCCTGCTCGGCTTGGAGAAGGAGCAGACACAGTAGACAAGGATGTCTTTGGCTCACAGACCGGTTGGGCCGGAGCCGACAACAATTTGGCTAATGCCGAGTTCTGGAGAAGCCTCTGCACCACTCGGTCCACATCCACATCAGAGAGGCTCCTCAAAGAACGAGCCTAAGGGATAGATGAAGCCACAGACTGTAAAACTTGTGATTTCAAAACTTCGGGGACCAGCTCCGAAAAACTTGGTGCCAAGGACTGTGGAACCGGCAACCTCACCTTTCTCAGCCAATTTTGGAGCAGAAAACTTCGGCTCCAAAGAAGCTTTCGAAGATTTAGATCCCTTCAAAGATTCAGAAGTCTGGTCAGCCTTATCAAGAGCATGAAAATCAGGTTTCAACAACCCTCTGTCTGCTAACTTTCTCCTATGTTCTAACACGACCCTGCTGCTGAACGAATGACAAATAGAGCAGTCCTCCTGCAGATCGACTGTCCCCAGAAAATAAACACAACAAACATGTGAATCAGTAATGGGCATTTTTTGTCCACATTTAGGGCATTTCTTAAACCCTGACTTCTCTCTCTCTTTCTCCTTATGATCAGCTATAATTCAAATGAAAGAACTGTATATCTATATACAACTGTCTAGGCAAACTTAACACACTGGCTAGGCTAACACTGAACTCTAATATAAACAGTAAAAGATACAAACAGCTATAAAGAATAACACTCGTACTCTAGGAAGATACAGTTATAGACACTGTAAAAGGGTTTAGGGACTAACTAAAACACAGCCATGAAAGGCCTAAGAGCAGCCGCTCTGTAAACGAAGATTTTCCTCAAAAAGGAATAAAGAAAATGACTAGTACTAGTCTGTTGTTAAACTGTGACAAAACACACACTTTCTAAACAATTCCTATAGAAATATATACACAAATTCCAGAAAAGATGAAAAATACTGGCCCAAGCTCCACTTTCGACCACTGATCTGTTGCAGCGGCAAACTAGATCTGGGGTGAGGCAGAGAGAATCATGGGATAGGGACTTGGCCTTGAGCTACTCGAAAACCTCGAGCTTTTGAAAGCAGCTGACTCAGAGCCGAAGGATTGGCTCCAAACCCATTTGTAAGAATGAACGTCGAGATTGAACAACTTCACATTTATTTTTTTGAGCTATGATACAGAATCGGAGTTGCCTAGACATAGAATGACCTTGCTAGGTCTAATTATGGTGACTGTCAAAAAAAGCAAAGTACAGTTGTGTACACTTACCATAAATGTAGATGTTCGAGTGTCTTCACTGTTGCAGTCATGACTGTAGGGTTCTCCCATGCCGGCAGGCAGTCCTCGGTCGGCCAGAATCCCAAAGTCTGGGTCCGGCGTCGGCTGCTCAGACATGCTCCCTGACGTCAGAGCGCCAGGAGTACAAAGCTGACAGCCGACGCCATGTTCTCCAGTTTTTCTTGCCCCAGATGTCAGGTGTTCCAAAATGAGTAAGATCCCATACCCTTTGGCAAATACACCTCAAAAGAAGGGTGAAGAAGGGAACCACACAAAAGAAAAAATAAGAGGGGACAGGAGGGAGGGTAACCCAGACTGCAACAGTGAAGACACTCGAACATCTACATTTATGGTAAGTGTACACAACTGTACTATGTTCATCGTGTTTCACTGTTGCAGTCATGACTGTAGGGTTGAATCCCAAAGCAGAATAAAAGGGAGGTGGTCATAAAGTAGAGGGGGCGGCTAAAAGGCCCTGGCAAGACAGCAGAAGCAAAGCCTGCCCTAGACTTAGAGTAGAGAGGTAGATTTTAGTGCTTGGAAAAAGTATGCACTGAACTCCAAGTTGCAGCTTCCAAAATGTCTTTGGTAGGAACTCCCCTGAGGAAGGCAGCTGAAGTGGCAGCAGCTCTGGTACAGTGAGTCCTTATACTCCCTGGGATTTGCTTTCCATGGTGTGAATAGCAAAATCTGACTCCATGAGCAATCCATTTAGAAATGGTCTGTTTTGAGATGGCTTTACCTTGGAAACTTGAAGCATAAGAAACAATTGCTCTGATTTCCTGATGTCCTTGGTTCTGTCCACGTAAAAAACGTAGTTGTCTGTGTACATCCAAGGAATGCAAGATCCTTTCCCCCTTATTTTGAGGACTGGGGAAAAAAGTTGGCAAGTGAATAGTTTGATTTAAAGCCACTTTGGAAACCACCTTAGGCATGAAAGTAGGATTAGTCCTTAAAGACACCCTGTCTTGATGAAAAATAATATAAGGTTCCACAGCCATGAGAGCTTGCAACTCCGAAACTCTCCTGGCAGAGGTAAGAGCTAACAGGATGGCTGTATTCCAAGATACAAACTTGATGTCAGATGTGGCAGCAGGCTCAAAAGGAGGTAAGGTGAGTTTTTCCAAAACATAGTTGAGATCCCAAGCAGGAATGGGTGGAGATCTAGGGGGCCTTAAGTTCTTAGCTCCTCTGAGAAACTGTCTCATGAGCTGATGGGAAAAGATTGGAGGGTCTGTATTATAATGAGCAGAAATAGCAGAGGCATGGATCTTTATGGAAGAGAAAGAGAGACCCTTATGTAAGAGGTCTGTCAGGTAAAGTAAAATCAGAGGAATGTTAGGAATAAGAGGATCTGAATCCTGAGCCTGCACCCAGGAGCAAAATCTTTTCCATTTTCCTGCATAAGATTTTCTAGTGCTAGGACGTCTAGCTTCTAAAATGACATCCATAACCTGCTTGGGTAGGAGAGAATGAATCAAAGACCCTGGATTAACCAGGCCGCCAGGCTGAGAGTTTTGACATGGGAGTGCAGAACCTGACCCTGGTGTTGGGACAGAAGGTTCGGAGTCTGTGTTAATACCCAAGGGGGCTCCAGACAAAGGTTTTTCAGTGTTGGGTACCAAAACTGTCGAGGCCAATTTGGGGCCAGCAAAATTATCATCTTGGGCTTGTCCTGTTTGATCTTTAATAACACCCGTGGAGGAAGAGGTAGAGGCGGGAAGGCATACCCTGAGAGGTTTCTCCAACTGAATGATAGTGCATCCACTTTCCAAGCTAGTTCGCGGAATGTCCTGGTGCAAAAAATCTGTAGTTGATGATTGAGGTGGGATGCAAAGAGGTCTATGTGAGGACATCCCCAGACTGCTGTAATCATCCTGAATATTTCGGTGTCCAGCATCCATTCGTGTGGGTCCGACAGGTTCCTGCTCAGACTGTCTTGCCAGGAAGTTTTGCTTCCCTGGTAGAAACTGAGCTTGAAGGTAAAGTTTGCAAGCTAAAGCTGTGTTCTAATGATTCATGGCTAGTCTGCAAAGGGGATAGGAATGAGATCCCCCTTGCTTGTTTATGTACCACATAACTGTGGTGTTGTCTGTCCGTATCAGTAGCTGTCCTGGTTGTAGAAGATTCCTGAAGGCCCAAAGAGCGTTCTGAACGGCTAACATTTCCTTTAAATTGATATGCAGGTGCTTCTGATCCTTTGTCCAAAGGCCCTGCAGACAGTTGCCCTGAAAATGGGCTCCCCATGCATAATCTTAAGCGTCCGTGGTTAGTATCTGAGAGGCTGGAGGCAGACTGAAAGGTTTTCCTATGTTTAGAGTACATGCCTTGGACCACCAAAGGAATTCCTTTTGAAGACAAGGCAGGATGGTGATCTGTATATGTCTAAACTGTGGCAATGCTGAGACCATACACTTTTTAGGTACCACTGTATTTTCCTCATATGTAGTCTTGCATATGGTACGAGAAGGATGCAGGAGGCCATGTAACCCAAAGCCTGCAGGAATCTCCTTGCAGATAGCCGATTTAAAGTTGCCAAGGTTTTGAAAGTTGAAGCCAGCTGTAATTGTTTTTCGGATGTCAGAAATGCCATCTGGGTTGTTGTGTTTAGAAGAGCACCCAGAAAGGTTATCTGTTTTGAGGGTATCAAATTTGACTTTTTTATGTTTACAGTGAATCCCAGGAACTTGAGAAGATTTTGAACAAATTCTAGATGCTGGAGTAAGACATCCTTGCTGTCTGCCTGAATAAGACAGTCGTCTAGATAAGGGTAAATTTGAATTCCCTTGTCTGCAATAAGCTACTACTGGAGCCAGGCATTTGGTGAAGACCTTGGGCGCAGTAGACAATCCAAAGGGCAGTGCAGAGAATTGATAGTGCCTTGATCCGGCCTTGAACCTGAGGTATTTTCTGCATTCCTGCCTTATGGGAATGTGTAAATATGCCTCCTTTAAATCCAGAGTTACCATCCATGCATTTTTGGTCAGCATTGGAAGTAGCTGCTGTAGAGTAAGCATCTTGAATTTTGGTATTTTGCGAAGTGTTCAAGACTGACAGATCCAGAATGGGTCTCCATGAATTTTGCTTTCTGGAGACTAGAAAGAGCCTTGAGTAAAAACCTTGTCTCATCTCTGAAAGTGGAACCAGTTCTATGGCTTTCATAGCCAAGAGAGTTTCCACCTGGTTTAAGGCCTCTAACCACTGATGTTTTGGAAGATCCGGCCATCCGCTTGGTCTTGGTAGGGTATGAAAATGGAATTTGTAACCTCTTGAAACCACATCCAGAACCCACTTGTCTTGGGTTATACGAGTCCAATTTAGGTGAAAAAGAGAAAGTTTTCCTCTGAGAGGGGCTTCCAGGCAAGAAGTTCCTGCAGCCCAACAGAGGGAGTCATTGAGCCTGTTTTCTATGAGCTTGCGACCTGTCCTCTACTCCCCTAGGGGTGGAAGCAGTCCACTGTCTTGGTCTATAAGAGGCTTGCATTTGAGGCCTTCCTCGGGAGCGTCTGTATCTACCCCTCTGAGGCCTGTCTGAATTGGGAAAGGACCAATTTTTTGTAGGCCAATTCCTACTAAATCTGGGCGGCTGTACTTGCAAGAAATCTTTAACCGTTTGCATGGATTTTGCCTTGTCCTCCATCTTCTTTATCACCTCTTCAGCCTTAGGTCCAAACAAAACATTATGCTCAACAGGAGCATCCAATAACTTGGCTTTTACTTGATCTGGCAAGTTTTGTTCCTTTAACCAAGCATGCCTTCTAATGACTGTACCAGAGGCAGCAGCCCTACAAGAAGCCTCCAAGGCATCAAATCCACAGTGTAAACCATGCTTCCCAACTTGTTCAGTGGCATGCATTAAATCATGTAATTCCTTATCATCTGCACAGGCGGAAATGGAAGTTAGCTTTTGTTTCAAAACAGACAGAAGAAATTGCTGGTATTTCAGCATATGAAATTGACAGTTTAAAGCCCTAATAGATAAAGTAGCAGAAGTGTACACTTTTTTGCCCCATCTTTCTAAAGATCTGGAATCCTTCTCAGTGGGAATGGGGTTTTTAGCAGTAGCGGCCTTAACCCCCTTAGGACCCTGAGAAATGGTTTCAGGATCAGCAGTAAGATTCTTGTATAAAAACTGGTGGGAATCAGGAACCCTATAATATCTGTCTGGCTTCACAGGAGCTGGAGGAAAAGAGTCAGGAGTTAAGTTAGCCTCCGAAAAAGCATCATCCATAATATCCAAAACAGGGGGGATAGCCAGGGGTCTATGTTGGGGAAGAAGAAGAAAATCCCTAAGTCTTTTCTTAGATTCCGAGTACTCCTGTCCTTCCCAGTGAAAATGTTCCCTCATTTCATGTAAAGTTTCCCCAAAAGAGAAATCCTCAGGAGGAGAAGCTGAAGGAATGGATTCCTCAGCATCAGAATCCTCATAAGGAGGGAAAGAATATTTCTGGTCAGAAAAAGAAACTGAAGAAACAGAAGCCTGATCAGAGGAGTCATAATACACTTCCTGCCTTGGCCTTTTATCTGGAGGGGGATGTGAACCCTTAATCATAGTAAGTAAATCCTCCGCCATCTTAAGTAATTGTTTCTGAGACTTGAGTGCCGGATCAGAAGAGGCCTGGGCTGTAGGCTTTGATTTGGAAGGAGTCTTTGCCTTTGTCTTTGGCTTTGCCTTTATTAGAAGATGAGTAGGCCTGAAAACCCCTTTGGAAGCCGGTACCTGCACAGCGGCTCCGGACCCACCCGAAGGAGCGTTGTCCAAAGGTCCTGCAACAGAAATATTTAAAGGCCTAGTTGGCTCCTCGTGGGAGTCCGTTTCGGCCATCGGTTCCGAAATGGCCGATGACAGGGGCTGCAAAAGCACCTCACTGACGACGGCCGAACCTGAAGCTGGCTCTGCTTGTACAATATTGTCCGATTTGGACCTCGGAGGCCTGTCTTTATCCTTGCGTCGTTTGTGATCTCTGGTAGTCGGAACTGAATCAGACGACATTTTGTAATTAAAACGTCTACCGAAGTAATGAAATGCAAAATCGTACCTTCGTTTAATCGTACGTTGATTGAATCTAGCACAAAACCGACAACTAGCTACGTCGTGGTCAGGGCCTAAGCAAGGAATACAGTAAGAATGAAAATCCTTATGAGGTATTTGCTTCACACAAGAAATACAATTATTAACTTTTTCTGACATCGGACTGGAGCAAGAAAAAAGTTTTCCCAACGGGGTACTTAGCTTTGAGTAGGAGAAGAAAGTCTTCGGACTGAAGTCGTTTAGAAACAATTGTCAGGAGTCAGCCGACCGGCAAATGCGAACTGCTATCACTGCACAGCAAGAAAGACTGGAGAACATGGCGTCGGCTGTCAGCTTTGTACTCCTGGCACTCTGATGTCAGGGAGCATGTCTGAGCAGCCGACGCCGGACCCAGACTTTGGGATTCTGGCCGACCGAGGACTGCCTGCCGGCAGGGGAGAACCCTACAGTCATGACTGCAACAGTGAAACACGATGAACATCTACAGAAAGGAAATCAAAGTCTAAAACAACTTTACTACAAGTAGTGAATATAGTAACGGAGATAAAAACAGCTAGAATTGAGATCGTTAGAAAAATGGCAGGAGCAATTTTTATAGGGAAAATGGGAACTGTGGGAACAATACATGCAGAGGAGGAATGAGGTTTAAAGGAAGGCAGGATTTGAATGAGCTAAGTAATGACTGACTGACAATAACTGGATAGATTATAAGTAATATATAATGTTTGCAATTAAAATTATGTCAATATGGTTTGTTTTAATTTATATAATTGTATGATGGCCTATGTCATATATGTGATAACTTAATAAAGATGTTTCTTGTTTCACAAAAAAAATCACAGATCAGTGGAATGCTTTTTTAATGATTGGTATAGTAAAGCTTTAAAGAATTTGCATTATGTGGGTTAAAAAATACAAATCAGAAAAATGTTGCAACAAGAAAAAAATATACAGGATCCCTTTACCCAGTAATATTTAAAAGCAATATCTGGCTAAAAAAGATACATCTGAAGATGATTATCCAACTTTTGTCCCACCCCTGCCAATATAGACTCAAAAAAGTCAGAAAGCTCCACATTGACAACACTCAGGTAAAAATAAATGAATAAAGAGGTAAGCCTAAATACTTTAGTGCAAATAAATCATAGGGGAACTTATGTTAAACTAAGTGCAAAAAAGGTCCATTTTAATTGCTGCAGGTGCTTATAGGTCTGTACTTAAAGTGAGTTAAACAAAAAAAAAAAAAAAAACTTTTATATATAAAAAGAAAGCAAAAGTAGTTTGGTATGACTAATGTTACCATTGTTTATCCTGTGTCACACAGCCTATGCTTGTGTGCTTTGGCTCAATAAAAGAGAAACATGCATTCTTGAGTAACACAGTTACAGAAAAATTTAATGGACATGGACCCGTTATGTAAATTAGGATGCACCATATACTGTACCCCCTGAAAAAGTGAATTTGGATGTGCATGGTAAAAGTTTTAGTAGTATTAAAACACGGAAAATGAAAAGCAACTATCCCAGTTTCAGACAGATAAAAAATTACTGCAACAGGTCCCAAAGTATATCAGCACAGAATTCTAATGAGGTAGGAGTGAAAATCTACAAAACCAATACAAATTCAGATAAATTACTTCCCAAAGCACCACAATATTCCCTAAAGCCAAAAGCAAAAAATAAAATCCAAGTGGTTATTCAGCCTCTGTTACAGCAGGAAATAAACATCCCTACTAGAAGCTGTTGTAACAGTCCTATACTTCTGATTAAAAAGCCTGGCTAAAACAGCCACAGACCTGTGCAAGACTTAAGTGCTGTAAATCAGGGAGTACGTTCATTTTATCCAGTTGTCTCTAATCTGTTAACTTTTAGATGTGTACCACAATGGGCTATGCATATCTCTGTTATGAATTTGAGCTCAGCTATTCTTTTCTATAGCATCAGACACAATGCAGCATTGCCAAAGAGATACTATCTTCCTGTTAACAAATTTAGCAGAAAAAAAGACACAAGGTGTCAGAAAATACAGCTTTGGTCACCAAAGGTAAAACATCTGGTTCATGTAATCACAAAAAAGATAAATATTACCTTCATGCATCAAAGCAGTAACTAAAGCTCCAAGTCCAGTCACCCGAAAACAGCTTAGATCATTCTTAGACATGACAAAATATTATAGGGAACGGATTTCAAATTATGAAGAGCTAGAAAAACCACTGACAAACATGTTAAAACAAAATGCACCAAAACCCTTGCTGTGAGAAAAAGGGAAAATAATTAATTTATTCTGTTAAAGCAAGCACTTGCAAATGCTCCTGCCTTATGTCTACCAAATTACAAAAATGCATTTATACATTTCTGTGATAATAAAAATTAAATTTGCAGCAGGAGTGCTTACACAAAAGCAAGTGGAAAATCAAAAATCTTTATTTTATTGTAGCATGGCATTGGATCCAGTGGCAAAAGGATTGCCACCTTGCCTGTGAGCAGTTGTTGCAGACGGCTTGATGGTAGAACATGCTGCTCCTACCCTCCCAGGACAAACTTACAATTGCAGTCCCTATGTAGTGGCTGCCCTTTTGCTATAAAAAAAAAAAAAAAAAAAAATGCAGCATCTCACGCCTTTAAGGTTGACAAAATACGATATGCCACTAATTACAAACTCAACTACTACAACTGTTTGGTGTCCAGTTTTAAACTCTGCATCTCTATCAACTATAGAGGTGGGAAAAATGCAATACGGCATTACTGTTACTAACCATTTGTTTCTCCAAAAAGGACCTGACCGATGTTCTAAAATACCAAATTAGAGCTCTTTGCAAATGGACCCTGTGAAAAAATGAATAAATAATGTTGAATTGCTAAAACTGCTGTGCTAAAAGCGCAGTGATAAATCAAGCTGCAGATTTGCTAGGAATAAGGTCGCAAACATATATACGGACAGTTTTGGGAAACTATAAAGACAACATGGGTTTCTGACTGCAGGCACAAAAGTTAAAAATAGACAGTATGTTAAAATTACTTGACTCTTTCAGCCCAAGCAGGTAGCTGTAGTAAAAGTGCCAACACATAAAACAGTGACACGCTGTCAAGGGCTAACAATCAGGCTGACAGAGCAGCAAAGCAAGCTGCTGGGTTAAATAGTTTTCTAATTGCTGTAACAATGGCATCTAAACCACCTTGTAACCCTGTATTTAAATTTAATACAGCTATTACTCTGCAGGACGAGGCATCAAAAAATGGGTCGAATAAAAATGCATAAAATCTAATGATTTGATGTGACAGCATCCTAAAGGATGCATTGTGATTCTCAGTCTATACTGCCTTGGCTGTCAAGATTGTATCACTTACCAAACCATATAAAAAATTAGTTTAAAAAATGTATTAAATTACAACTGATTTGCTTCATCTTCTTATTCTTTGATTCAGCATTATGAGCAAAATTGTAAAATGTGCCTGTCTTATAATGAGTCACTTTTTAAATCTCCAGCTGAATTGTCTGCATTATTTTCAGCACATGGGCTAAAACATGCACATAAACATTGTATCACACAACCTGGTTTAGGGTACCATACATTATTAATTCCAACACTGGCACACACTTCACTGCTAAAATCATAAAATTGTGTCAGGTTTTTTAGGTAAATTTGCAACTCTACTGTCCTCATCACTCAGTCACCTGGTTTAGGTGAGCTTATTAATAAATGGAAATTAAACTCAAAAATATGTAAAGAAACTGAGCTAAAGTTGCCTGATGCACTGCCTCTGGTTCTTATGAGTAAACACAAAATAAAAGCAAACTCAGGCAACTAAGAATTCTTGTAAGCTATCCCCACAGAAATGCCATCTGCTCCACCTGTCCAAAATGTGGAGCTCACATGAACTGAAGATGCACTGTTAAACTGCTGTTCAGAACTTGTTTCTATCTTACAGACTTTGCAACAAAAAACTCATGAACCCTTCCCTAAACCTTCATCTCAACCCTGCCATAATCTGCAGCCTGGAGATTAACAAAAAAAAAAGTGTTCCAAAAAAATCTTCCCTGGTGCTCTTCTTAAAACTTGTACTGCTGTTTAGTGTGCTGGCTTATCAACTTAGATCCATGCTTTCCACTGCAAAAAGACATCCCTGGTATCCCAAAGAGACAAAAAAATGATACTGTGCCTGCTCCTAACAAAGTACAGTTTTGTACCTACCATAAATGTAGATGTTCGAGTGTAAACACTGCTGCAGTCATTACACTTGGGTTATCCTGCCATCAGGCGGTCCCGCAGTTGGCCCAAGTTCCAAAGTCTTGGTCCGGCGTCGGTTGCTGTCGCTTCTTCTCTGACCTCAGTGCGCCAGGGGTATATAAGATGAAGCCGATGCCATTTTCTTCAGTTTTTCTTGCCCCAGATGTCAGGTGCACCCAAAAAGGTAGGCAAGGTAAATTGCTAATAAAACATACATAAGAAAAGCAATCAAAAACTTTTAGTTACCAGCAAATACTCCCCATAGGTAGCAAAGGGTAGAAGGCTTGGGTAAGTACCAGCAAGTAAGAGGGGAAGGAGGGAGGGTAAAGTACAGTTTTGTACCTACCATAAATGTAGATGTCCGATAGGAATGCATCTGCAGTCCTTACAAATGGGTTGTCCTGTCGTCAGGCAGCCCCTCGGTCGGCCGGATTCCAAAGTCTGGGTCTGGCTTCGGCTGGTGTCGCGCTTCACCCGACGTCATAGCTGCAGTTCTTCGGGTATAAAGGCATCAGCCGACGCCATTTTCCTCAGTGTTTCTTGCCCCAGATGCCAGGTGCCCTCTTGGATGGCTAAATTTGGATAAATGCCAATGTTTCCAATAGTAGAGAGCAAACACATAAAATAAGCATGTATGTACATATATACAAACAAATACACCATAATAGATCCCCCCCAAGCTAGCTGAAGGATGGCAAATACCCTAGGAGTACCACAGAGGGGAAGGTGGGTGGGTAATCCTGACTGCAGATGCATTCCTATCGGACATCTACATTTATGGTAGGTACAAAACTGTACTATGTCCTTCAAGGATGCATCTGCAGTCCTTACAAATGGGTAGAATACCATAGCTAAACTAGGGGAGGAGGAAAAAAGGAGAGATTATGGTGTAGTTAGGATCCCTTGCAAAACAGCAGTGGCAAAACCTGCTCGGGATCTAGAGTATAAAGGTAAATTGTAATGCTTGGCAAATGTATGCACGGAGGTCCAAGTAGCAGCCTCTATAATGTCCTTGGTAGCCACTCCTCGTAAGAAAGCTGTGGTAGTGGCTGTAGCCCTTGTGGAGTGAGGCCTGATGTTCTCTGGAGTTTTTTTTTTCAATGGTAGGAGTAACAAAATCTAATGCAATTTCCTATCCATTTGGAGATTGTCTGTTTTGAAATTGGTTTTCCTTCCTTTCCTGTTGCATATGCTACCAGCAGCTGGTCAGTTTTTCTATTGGACTTGGTCCTATCCAGGTAGTAGCGTAATTGTCTGTGTACATCCAAGGTATGCAACAGTCTTTCTCCCCTGTTCTGTGGGTTTGGGAAGAATGTAGGTAGGTGGATAGCCTGATTTAAAGACACTCTGGATACCACCTTAGGCATAAATGTAGGATTTGTTCTCATGGACACTCTGTCTTGATGGAAGATCAGGAAGGGTTGCACTGCCATTAATGCCTGTAGTTCAGAGACCCTTCTTGCTGAGGTGATTGCTAGCAGGAAAGCAGTCTTCCAGGATAAGTATTGTAATTCTGCTGTTGCTGCTGGTTCGAAAGGGGGAAGTGTCAATTTTTCTAGCACAAAGTTCAAGTCCCATGCTGGCAATGGTGGTTTCATGGGAGGTTTTACATTTTTAATTCCTCTCAGAAATTGCCTGAGCAGAGGATGTGAGAAGACAGGAGGATCCAAGCTGTATTCTGCTGAAATAGCTGATGCATGTATCTTGATGGAAGAACAGGACAGGCCTGTATGGAAGAGCTCTGCCAAGTACTCCAGGATGTTGGCTATGTTTACCAGTGCCACATCTTCTCCCTTTGCAGTACTCCAAATGAGATATCTTTTCCATTTTGCTGCATAATTCTTTCTTGTTGAAGGTCTACGAGCCTCAAGGATTATGTCTTTAACCCTTTGGGATAAATTTGGGTTAATTGTTCTTATGTAATGTTCCAGGCAGTTAGCTGCAGAGTTTTCAGGTTTGGATGCAGGATGTTGTAGTTGTTCTGTGTTAACAGTAATGGGATCAGGGGTAGTGCCCATATTTGTTCCCGAGACATGCTCCTCAGCAATGGGTACCAATGTTGCCTTGGCCAGTCTGGAGCTATCAGAATGATCCTTGGACGTTCCTCTTTGATCTTCAAAAGCACCTTGTGCATCAAAGGAAGTGGTGGGAATGCGTATGCTGTCAGGTTTTTCCAAATGAAAGATAGGGAGTCCACCTTCCAAGCAAGTGGGTGGTACGTCCTTGTGCAGAATTTCTTTAGCTGATGATTGAGTGGGGATGCAAATAAGTCTATTTGTGGTAATCCCCATTCTCTTGTGATGGCTTTGAAGATGTCCGGATGCAGCATCCATTCGTGGGCATCCGTGGTAGTTCTGCTTAATATGTCTGCTAGAATGTTTTCTTTTCCCGGAACAAAAATTGCTTGTAACTGAATGTTGTAGCTCAGAGCCACATTCCATAGGTCCAGTGCCAGCCGGCATAGAGGGTATGAATGTGTGCCTCCCTGTTTGTTGATGTACCACATAACTGTGGTGTTGTCTGTCCTTATCATCAACTGACCTTCTTGGAGAAATGGTCTGAATGACTGGATTGCCAATTTTACTGCCAGCATTTCCTTTAGATTTATGTGCAGGCAGCTGGTCTTGAGTCCATAAGCCTTGTATGCACTTGTCCAGCATGTGTGCCCCCCAACCGAGGTCTGCGGCATCTGTCGTGATGGTTTGGCTTGGTTGACTGTTGCAGAAGGGCAATCCTGTGTTTGATTGACAGGCCTGAGCCCACCATAGGAACTCTTGCTTCAGGCATGGGATTATTGGAATTTTGGTTTCTAGGCTGTGCTTGTGTTGAGACCACAAATTCTTTAGGTACCACTGTAGCTTTCTCATATGCAGTCTGGCATGAGGGACCAGAATTATGCAGGATGCCATGAAGCCTAGGGCTTGCAGTACTTTTCTTGCAGTTAGATGGTTCTGCTTTGTTAATGCCAAGAAGTAGAGAGGTAGTTGCTCTTTCTTTTCTGCAGTTAGGAATGCCATTTGTTTTGATGTGTCCAGCTCCGCACCCAGAAAGGTTATTCTTTGGGATGGAATCAGCCTTGACTTTTTTATATTGACTGTATATCCCAGGGCTTGCAGCAGGTAAATGACTCTTTGTAAGTCTTCTGTTAGCTTGCTTTTGTTGTCCGCTTGTATCAGGCAGTCGTCCAGGTAGGGGTAAATTTGGATTCCCTGAAGTCTGCAATGAGCAATTACTGATGCCAGGCATTTCGTGAACACTCTGGGCGCAGTAGATAAGCCAAAGGGCAATGCTGAGAATTGATAATGCTCTGATCCTGCAAGAAATCTGAGGTATCTTCTGCAATTTGGTCGTATGGGGACGTGCAGGTATGCCTCCTTGAGATCTAGAGTTACCAGCCAAGACTCCTTGCCCAGCATGGGAAGAAGCTGCTGTAGGGTCAGCATTTTGAATTTTGGAACAATGAGGAATGTGTTTAAAGCGGACAGGTCGAGAATAGGCCTCCATTTGCTCTCTTTTCTTGGTACCAGGAAGAGTCTGGAGTAAAATCCCTTTCCTTGTTCCATAGATGGTACCTTTTCCACAGCTCTCATTCTTAATAATTGAAATATTTGCTTTAGAGCTTCTGCCCTTTGAGTAGGTGGTAGGTTTGGCATTCCTCTCTTTCTTGGTAGAGTATGGAAATGGAACCTGTAACCTTGGTCTATAGTTTGCAAAATCCATTTTTCCCTTGTGATGCAATGCCAGTTCTTTGAAAATAAGGTTAGCTTTCCGCCTAAGGGTGCTTCCAGTTGTTCCCTGGTAGGTGGTGCCACAGCCAAGTCACTGTGATTGTGTTGTTGTAGTGGTGGTGGCTGCGTCTGTGCCTCGCTGGTTGTTACCTTGCCACTGGCGTCCCCTGTAGGCACCCCTGGATTGGTTTCTGCCTCTTGAACGCCTATTCCTGCCTCTCTGTGCCTTAGCGGAGTCCGGAAAGGACCAATTCTTGGAGGGCCAGTTCCTGCTAAACCTTGGAGGTTGAACCTGTAAGAAATCTTTCACTGTTTGTACAGATTTCGCCTTCTCTTCCATCTTTTTTAGTACCTGCTGTGCAGGGAACCAAATAAATTGACTTTGTCCATGGGTGCATCTAAAAGCTTTGATTTGACATGGTCTGGTAATGCCTGCTCTTTCAACCATGCATGTCTCCTGATAACTGTGCCAGTCATGGCTGATCTAAAGGAAGCCTCCAGTGCATCATAGCTACATTTTAAAGAATGGTTACTAACCTGCTGTATGTTATGTACCATTTCCTGAACATATTTCTTATCTAAAGATTCTTCAGAGGACAGCTTTTTAGTTAACTGGTCTAGCATAAACTCTTGATATTGAATCATGTGAAATTGGCAGTTCAAAGCCCTAGCTGACAAAGTAGCAGAGTTGTAAACTTTTTTACCCCATCTCTCTAAGGACCTGGATTCCCTTTCAGAGGGGAGGGGGTTTTTAGTAGATGTAGTTGCTACAGCTTTAGGGCCCTGGGAGATAGTCTCTGGATCTGCAAAAGGAGTCTTGTATAGATGGTGATGAGTGTCCGGGACCCTGTAGAACCTATCGGGCTTAGCAGGGGCCGGAGGTAATGAATCAGGAGCAGTGCAAGCATCATTAAATTCATCATCTACAACAGAGAGAACTGGAGGTATAGCTAAAGGCCTATGCTGTGGCAAATGTAGAAAGGTTCTAAGCCTTTTTCTGGAGTCTGAGAAATCTTGGCCCTGCCACTGAAATTGTTCCCTCATAGCATGCAAGGTTTCCCCAAAGGAAAATTCCTCAGGTGGAGAGGCTGAAGGAAAGGACTCTTAAGCATCCGAGTCTTCGTAAGGGGAATAAGGAGCCTCAGGAGGGTCTGTATGTTCTGAGTCATCAGAGGAATCATCTGTGGATACTGGCTCTGGGGGCTCTGCTCTAGGCCTCTTCTCTGGAGGTGGATGAGAGGTCCTGTCTGGATGAGGCTGGGATCCATGGATTAAAGAAATGAGATCCTCAGCCAAAGAAAGCATATGGGAACTGGTGCTGGGCCTGTGAGAGGGGGGCTTGACAGGCACTGTTTTTGAAGCTTTAGCTGCTTTAGCCCTGGCAAAGGCCTTAATAGACATGGCTGCAGGAGGCCTAGCAGCTCCACGTGCAGGGGTTGAAATATCAAAGGGAATAGTGTCTGATAATTCCTGAGAAACCGCAACTGCAGGTTGGATTTCAGAAGCCGATTCCACCAGGCTAGAAGAGGCCTCGGTAGAAGGCATGTTTTTAGCTGGGGGAAGAACCACTTGCTCGGTTTCAGCCGAAACCGAGACACTCGTGGTTGGCTTAACCGCGGTTTCGGCCGAAACCGCGGACCGCGAGTGTCTGTCCTTTTCCTGCATCTTTTGGTTATTTGTGAAGTCGGAGGATCCGACGGCATGATATAAGCAAAATCAGAGCCGAAAAACTGTTCTGCAAATTCCGACCGACGTCTAAGCGTCCGTCGGTTAAAAGAAGCACAGGCTAGACAAGCTGCTACGTCGTGGTCTGGGCCTAAACAAGGTAAGCAGTAAGAGTGGAAATCTTTAGGAGGTATTTGTTTCCCACAAGTTAAACAGTTATTCACTTTTTCTGACATCGGCTGAGGCAAGAAAGAGTCCCCAACGGGGTACTTAGCTTTTTAGAAGTCTTCGAAGTAGTATTCGGTATGTAGTAATCTCTGGTTCTGACCGACCGGCACTTGCGAACAGCTTCTGCTTCGGGCGCCACGCGGCAAGAAAGACTGAGGAAAATGGCGTTGGCTGATGCCTTTATACCTGAAGAACTGCAGCTATGACGTCGGGTGAAGCGCGACACCAGCCGAAGCCAGACCCAGACTTTGGAATCTGGCCGACCGAGGGGCTGCCTGACGACAGGACAACCCATTTGTAAGGACTGCAGATGCATCCTTGAAGGACATCCTGGACTGCAGCAGTGTACACACTCGAACATCTACATTTATGGTAGGTACAAAACTGTACTATGTTCATCGTGTTACACTGCTGCAGTCATTACACTTGGGTACAATCCCAAAGCTGAGGTTGGGTGGCTGGTTCTATAAGGCATTAGGGATGGCTATAAGGCCCTGCAGCACTGCAGTGGCAAAGCCAGCTCTGGATTTAGAGTAAAGAGGCAGATGGTAATGCTTGGTGAAAGTATGTACAGAACTCCAACTTGCTGCTTCCAAAATGTCCTTGGTAAGTACTCCTCTGAGGTAGGCAGTTGAAGTGGCTGTTGCCCTGGTGGAAAGAGACCTAATGCTGTTAGGTGCAGTTTTCCCATGGTGTGTATAGCAGAAACGTATACAATGCCCTATCCATTTTGAAATGGTCTGTTTTGAAATGGCTTTTCCCTGTGTTCCTGCAGCATATGCTACAAACAATTGCTCAGTTTTCCTGAAAGCTTTTGTTTTGTCCAGGTAGATGCGTAACTGCCTGTGTATGTCCAAGGAATGCAGTAGTCTCTCCCCTTTATTCTGTGGATTTGGATAAAAAGTTGGCAAGTGAATAGTTTGGTTTAGAGCCACACTTGATACCACCTTTGGCATAAAAGTAGGGTCTGTTCTTAAAGACACCCTGTCTTGGTGGAAAATGATGAAAGGTTCCACTGTCATTAGTGCCTGTAAATCTGAAACTCTTCGTGCAGAGGTTATTGCCAGGAGCAGAGCAGTTTTCCAAGAGACATATTTTAAGTCTGCTGAGTTAGCTGGCTCAAAAGGAGGTAAAGTTAATTTTTCCAAGACGAAGTTGAGGTCCCAAGTTGGAGTTGGTGCTCTACAGGGCGGTCTTATGTTTTTAGCCCCTCTGAGGTAATGTTTTAGCAAAGGATTAGAAAAATTGGTGGATCTGTGTTGTAAAGAGCAGAAATGGCAGAGGCATGGATCTTAACGGATGAAAAGGAGTGGCCTTTGTCCAGCATCTCAGTCAAGTATTGTAGTATCTGAGGAATATTTGGGACAAGAGGGTCAAGGCTATGAGCCTGGTTCCAGACACAGAATCTCTTCCATTTATCCGAATAGGCTTTCCTGGTGCTAGGCCTTCTGGCCTCCAGAATGACATCCATAACAGCTTTGGAGAGAGGCATTGTTTGCTTGACTAAGGAGTCTGCCATGCAGCCAGGTTTAAAGTCTTGAGCTGGCCGTGAAGTATCTGATTGTTTTGCTGAGTCAGAAGTTGTGGGATTTGAGGCAAAATCCACGGTGGATCTTGTGCTAAATTCTTTAAGATTGGGTACCAGTGCTGGCATGGCCAGTCTGGGGCAATCAGGATCATCTTTGGCTTTTCTTGTCTGGCTTTTATGAGTACCTCAAAGGAGAGGTAGTGGTGGAAAAGCGTATACTTGTAGGTTTTTCCAGCTGAATGAGAGGGCATCCACTTTCCATGCTTGTGGGTGGTAAGTCCTTGTGCAGAATTTCTGTAGCTGGCAATTCATTGGGGATACGAACAGATCTATGTCCGGGCTCCACCATTTTTGTGTGATCATCCTGAACATTTGTGGATGTAATTTCCACTTGTGCGGATCCATGATGTTTCTGCTTAAGTCGTCTGCCAGTGTGTTTTTCTCTCCTGGCAGGAATTGTGCTTGCAGATGAACTTGATAGGTTATAGTTGTGTTCCACAAGGTCTTGGCTTGAATGCAGAGGGGATATGAATGAGTGCCCCCTTGCTTGTTTATGTACCACATAACTGTGGTGTTGTCTATCTTTAGTAGTAGTTGTCCTGGATGCAGAAGGTCATTGAAAGCTATAAGGGCATTTTGTACAGCTAGCATCTCTTTTTGATTGATGTGAAGATGCCTTTGTTCTGCGTTCCACTTGCCCTGAATACATTTTCCTGCCATGTGTGCTCCCCAGGCGTAATCCGAAGCATCTGTTGTCGGTGTTTGAATGGCTGTGGGTTGAGTGAAAGGCTGTCCCTTGTTGAGGTGACAGGCTTGAGGCGACCATTGAAACTCCTGCTGAAGGCAAGGAATAAGCGGTATTACTGTTTCCAAACTTTGACAGTGTTGAGACCAGACACTCTTTAGGTACCATTGTCGTTTCCTCATACGCAGTTTGGCATATGAAATTAGTAGTATGCAAGACGCCATGTAACCAAAGGCCGCAGAATTTTTCTTGCAGGGAGCTGGGTTTTTGTTGCCATCAATTGGAAATACTGAGTCAGTTGTCCTTGCTTGTCTGGTGTGAGATAAGCCATCTGGGCCGTTGTATTTAAGCTGGCACCCAGGAATATTATCTCTTGTGAGGGCACTAGTTTTGATTTCTTTTCATTTACTGTGTACCCTAGGCAAATTAGCAATCTTTTTACACATGCCAGATGCTTTAGAAGAATGTCTTTGCTCTCTGCTTGAATAAGGCAGTCGTCCAAGTATGGGTAAATTTGAATTCCTTTTTGTCTGCAAAATGCAATTACTGGTGCCAGGCATTTTGTAAAGACCCTGGGTGCAGTAGATAAGCCAAAGGGCAGTGCAGAGAAAGTACAGTTTTGTACCTACCATAAATGTAGATGTTCGAGTGCTAATACAGCTGCAGTCATAACAGATGGGTTCTCCTGCCTTCAGGTGGGTCCTCGGTCGGCCGAATTCCAAAGTCTAGGTCCGGCGTCGGTTGTCGTCGCTTCTTCCCTGACGTCAGTGCGCCAGGGGTATAAAAGAACCAGCCAACGCCATTTTCTTCAGTTTTTCTTGCCCCAGATGTCAGGTGTCCCCAGAAGGAAGGCAATACATAAATTTGTAAAATAAAGCAATGCAATATAATCAAAATACAGTAGTTGCAAGCAAATACACCATAAAAGAATATCCCAATCAGGTTGTATGAGGAGGTGTTAGCCAATAGGCCTGTCCCAAGAGGGGAAGGAGGGAGGGAAACCTGGACTGCAGCTGTATTAGCACTTGAACATCTACATTTATGGTAGGTACAAAACTGTACTATGTTCATCGTGCATAGAGCTGCAGTCATAACAGATGGGTAGAATCCCAAAGCTAAGAAAGGGGTGGTAGGCACTAGGTGGAACTAGGAGGAGCCAGAATGCCCTGCAAGACTGCAGTGGCAAAGCCTGCTCTAGTTTTGGAGTATAATGGTAGGTGGTAGTGCTTGGAGAAGGTATGCACAGAACTCCAAGTGGCTGCTTCCAAAATATCTTTGGTAGGAACTCCTCTGAGGAAAGCTGCAGAGGTAGCTGTGGCCCTTGTGGAGTGAGATCTGATGCCTGCAGGTACAGTTTTACCATGAAAAGAGTAACAAAAGCGTATGCAGTGGGCTATCCATTTTGAGATTGTCTGTTTGGAAATTGGCTTCCCTTGAGCTCCTATAGCATAGGACACAAAGAGCTGTTCTGATTTTCTGAAAGGCTTTGTTCTGTCCAAATAATAACGCAGCTGTCTGTGGATGTCCAAGGAATGTAGTAGTCTCTCCCCTTTGTTTTGAGGATTAGGGTAAAAGGTAGGTAAGTGTATAGCCTGATTCAAAGCTACCCTGGATACCACCTTTGGCATAAAGGACGGGTTGGTTCGTAAGGAAACTCTGTCCTGATGGAAGATGATAAAAGGCTGCACAGCCATGAGGGCTTATAGTTCCGATACCCTATGAGCTGAGGTGATAGCCAGAAGGACAGCTGTTTTCCAGGACAAATATTGCAAATCTGTTGAGGCAGCTGGCTCAAAAGGAGGCAAAGTCAGCTTTTCTAGAATGAAATTGAGATCCCAAGCAGGTATTGGTTGTTTCCTTGGGGGTTTTATATTCTTAGCCCCTCTGAGGAACTGTCTTAAGAGGGGGTGAGTGAATAAAGGAGGATCAGTGTTGTATTCTGCAGAAATGGTTGTGGCATGGATTTTGGTGGAGGAGAATGAAAGTCCACTGCTTAGCAGCTCAGCTAGATACTGTAATATTTGAGGTAAATTCAGTTTTCCAGGATTCTGGCCCTTTTTCTCATTCCAGGCACAAAACCGTTTCCATTTTGCGGAGTAAGCTTTTCTAGTAGACGGCCTTCTGGCCTCCAAAATGACATCCTGCACCTCCTTGGAGAGTAGGGTCTGTTGTGATGTTAGGGAATCTTCCATGCGGCCACATTGAGTGTTTTCAGCTGACTGTGAAGAGTTTTGAAGCTGTGCTGAGTCAGAAGAAGAGGCATTAGAGGTAGGGTCCATGGAGGGGAATGCGTCAGGCTCCTCAGGAGCGGGTACCAGTGCTGTCTTGGCCAGTCTGGAGCAATGAGAATCATCTTTGGTCTGTCTGCTCTGGTTTTTAATAGAACTTTGGGCAGCAGAGGAAGAGGTGGGAAGGCATAAACTGTCATTGTTGTCCAACTGAAAGAGACAGCATCCACTCTCCAGGCCTGTGGATGGAAAGTCCTTGAGCAGAATTTTGTCAATTGGTGATTTTTGTGGGAGCCAAAGAGATCTATGTCTGGCCTTCCCCATGCTTGAATTATCTCTGTAAAAACTTGAGGATGCAACTTCCATTCGTGTGGATCTGTCATATTTCTGCTTAGGTTGTCTGCCAGCGTGTTTTCCTTGCCTGGCAAGTACTGTGCTTGAAGTTCGATTTGTAATTCCAGGGCCATGTTCAAAAGTGACATGGCCAGCCTGCATAGGGGGTATGAATGGGTTCCTCCCTGTTTGTTTATGTACCACATTACTGTGGTGTTGTCTGTCCTTATCAATAGTTGACCTGGATGCAGAAGGTCTTTGAAAGCTATAATAGCATTTAGTACTGCTAGCATTTCCTTTTGATTGATGTGAAGGTGCTTTTCTTTTTGGGACCATTTGCCCTGAATGCACCGATCTGTCATGTGCGCCCCCCAGGCATAGTCTGAGGCGTCTGTTATGATGACTTGATTTGCTTGAGGCTTGCAGAATGGGAGACCTGTGTTGGTTTGGCATGCTTGAGCCCACCACAGAAATTCCTTTTGAAGACATGGAATTAGTGGTATTATTGTTTCCAAACTGTGGCTGTGTTGAGACCATAGTTTTTTCAGGTACCATTGAAGTTTCCTCATATGCAGCTTTGCACATGGGATTAGTAGGATGCAAGATGCCATGAATCCCAGAGCCTGCAGGATTTTCCTTGCAGTCAGCCTGGTGAAATTTGCTAGTTTTCTGAAGTATTGAGTTAGTTGCCCCTGCTTCTCTGGCGTGAGGTAGGCCATCTGGGTGTTTGTGTCCAAGTTGGCACCCAGGAAAATTATTTTCTGAGAGGGTATTAGCCTTGATTTCTTTTTGTTGACTATGTATCCCAGAGAATTCAACAACATTATTACAAAAGCCAGATGTTTCAGAAGTATGTGCTTGCTGTCCGCTTGGATCAGGCAGTCGTCCAAATATGGGTATATCTGTATCCCTTGCAGTCTGCAGCAGGCAATTACTGATGCCAGGCATTTTGTGAATACTCTGGGAGCAGTAGATAAGCCAAAGGGCAACGCAGAGAATTGATAATGGGTTGAACCTGCAAGAAATCTGAGGTATCTTCTGCAATTTTGTCTGATTGGGACATGCAGGTATGCCTCCTTGAGGTCCAATGTTACCAGCCAAGACTCCTTGCCAGCATGGGAAGAAGCTGCTGTAATGTGAGCATCTTGAATTTTGGTACGAGTAAAAATGTGTTTAGGATGGATAGGTCCAAAATAGGTCTCCAATCTTTTCCCTTCCTTGGTACCAGGAATAGCCTGGAATAAAAACCTTGACCTTGTTCGTGACTAGGTACCTCTTGAATAGCTTTCATGTCCATGAGATCTGAAATTTGTCTTTGTGCCTCTGCCCTTTGATTATGTAGCAGGTTTGGCATGCCTCTCATTTTTGGAAGGGTGTGAAAATGGAATCTGTAGCCTCTGTTTATAATGTCCAGGATCCACTTGTCTTTTGTGACAATATGCCAATTTTTTGAAAATAATGCCAGTTTTCTGCCTAAGGGTGCTGCCATTTGAGCCTTGCTTGGCATGCAAAGGGGAAAGTCATTGGGCTTGCTTTCTGAATGGCTGTGAACTATCCTCACCACCTCTTTGTGTAGGAGCTTGCCACTGTCTGCCCCTAAACGATCCTTGAGATTGCCCTCTGCCCCTCAGGCACCTGTATCTACCTCTTTGGGGTCTGTCCGTGACTGGAAAGGACCAATTTTTGGAAGGCCAATTTCTACTGAAACGTGGAGGTTGTACCTGTAGAAAATCTTTCACTGTTTGCATTGATTTAGCCTTTTCCTCCATTTTCTTTAATACCTCCTCAGCTTTAACACCAAATAATACATCCTTTTGAAGAGGGGCATCAAGTAATTTAGCTTTGACATGATCTGGTAAGGTTTGCTCCTTGAGCCAGGGATGTCTACGTATGACTGATCCTGTAACAGCAGCTCTACATGAGGCCTCTAGAGCATCAAAACCACATTGCAAGGTATAGGTTCATAGGTTCATACTAGGTTATCTGCCCAAGAGCATTTATAAGCCTAGCCCATAGATATGTGGCTTTCTCCACCCCTTTAGTTTGAATAAAACTATGCCTATTATTTTGCTGTGCCTCTGTCAAGCAGTGACACTGAAGTAATCCCTGGGGTATATCTGCGATCTCCCATCCATTGGTCAAGATTCCTTTTGAACAAGGCCAGCGAGGTGCTCTGCCTCACATGTACCGGGATTTTGTTCCACAGCATAGGGAGTCTCTGGGTGATGAATCTGTCCCTCCAGCACATCCTATTAATAACCGTGTCAAGGTTTAAGTCTCCCGCACTTGTGGTTCTGAGGGATCTAGATTTTTTGAGGTGAAGCATATTCATCAAATCTGGGTTTG
Organism: Protopterus annectens; assembly: GCF_019279795.1. NCBI lineage: Eukaryota > Metazoa > Chordata > Ceratodontiformes > Protopteridae > Protopterus > Protopterus annectens. Next base: position 1,605,389,829 of record NC_056726.1, on the reverse strand, counting down.
ACATGGCCTTATATGTCAGGCACAGGTCACCTCTGAGCAAGCGGTATGAGACTGAATAGAGCTGGAGTTCTTTCAGTCGGGCAGCATAAGACATATTTTTGAGACCCTTTATCCTCTTGGTGAGGAACTTTTGGGGCCTTTAAAGCTGCAGGTGTCGGGTCAGATACATTCCGAATGGGGCATTGTACTCAATCATAGGTCTAATGAGTGATGAGTACAGGGGGACGATGACCTCCCTTGATCCAGATGTGAATCCCTTCATGATCAGGTGGGCAATGTAGAAGGTTTTCCTGACTACTTTAGCAACATGAGTGTCAAACGAAAGGCTAGAGTCAACCTGGGTCCCCAGGTCCCTGATGACTTCTTCTGTGCTCAGTGGATTGCCACCTATATGGTAGCTAGGGGTAACCTTGTTTTTCCCGAAGGGTATGACTATGCATTTCTTGGCGTTTAACTTTAGGCCATGGCTCTGGCACCAGTTATCCGTTTCTGTGAGGCCCTTCTGAAGGATATCTGTGTCAGAAGTGTTTTTGACTATGGCGCCGAGTTTGCAGTCATCTGCAAACTTTGTCAGCCATAACCCTCCTGTGTTTGCTTGTACTTCAGAAAAGTAGATGCCGAACAAGAGTGGACCCAGGACTGAGCCCTGTGGGACACCACTTGTGACAGGCTTTGAGTCTGACATGGCTCCAGCAACTCTGACCCTGTGGGTTCTGTCACTTAGCCAGTTTGCAACCCATCTTGTGATGTATGGGTTTACATTCAAGCTGATGAGTTTTTTGATGATACCTGAGTGGGGTATTGTGTCGAAGGCCTTTGCCAGGTCGAGGTAGGCTGTATGGACTGCCTTTCCCTCATCAATGGCCTTGGTGACTGTTTCGAAAAAGTCAACCAAGTTTAAAAGGCATGATCTGCCTTTGACAAAGCCAAACTGGGTTGGATCCAAAGCCTGCAAGTTCCCTATGTCTTTATTTATGAGTTCCATTATGATCCTCTCCATGGCTTTGCAGATAAGGCTTGTCAAGCTAATGGGACGGTAATTTCCAGGGTCGGTGGAGGCACTGCCCTTGTGAAGTGGGATCACAGTCGCTGTGCGCCACTCCTTGGGTACGTATCCTGAGGTGATGCTAAGATTAAACAGCTGTCCTAACTGCGGGTTTAATTCCTCATTGAGTTCGTGGAGCACACAGCCAGGGACACCATCCGGTCCCATGGATGCTGTGTTTTTTGCCTTGGAGAGAGCAGTTCTCACCTGGGCGTTGGAGATGTTTGGGGGGCTACAATCCTCTGGTATAGATATCTCTCCTTTTGGAGGGGGAGGGAGAAGTTTGCACTGAACCTGTCAGCCAGTATGTTGGCAATGTGTGTAGGTTCAGTAATCTTCACATCATTTTGGACTAATTCTGAGCATATCTGGGAGTTTCCTCCTAGGTTTCTAACATAGCTAAAGAAGGCCTTATGATTGTCTTTTGTGTCCTTGGCGATTTTTCTCTCAAAATTAGCCTTGGATGATTTTATGAGAGCTCTTAGTTTTTTACTTATAATGATCAAAGGTGTCTTACCTTTCAAGGATTTTGCTCTATCTTGTAGTAGCTTCCACCTTTTGTTGTAGAGCTTGTTTATGGCTGGAGTCCACCAGACTGGACGCTTGCCTTTGGTACAAAGAGTCTTAGTTTTGTTTGGGATTGCCTGATCCATGCAGTCCTGTAGGTGCTGGTAGAAGGCATTTGTAAGTGATTCAGCGGTTTGAGTAATGTTTACCACTGGCTCAGGGGCCTTAAAGGAGACCACACTAGTTTTTAGAAGTGTGAAGTCGGCTTTGAGAAGTTTTCACTGTGGTCTTTTTTATTTCAGGTGGGCGGGATGAGGACCTCCAGCGAGATTAGTTTATGATCTGATCTCACCAGTGAGGGGTATACTTCCGGTGTTGAACATTGTGATCCCATGTTTGTGATGATGAGATCAAGTATGTTTTCTCCTCTTGTGGGGATGGTGACTAGTTGTTCCATGGCATTTGAGTTTATGAACTCCAGGAGCCTTTGGGCTAGAGAGTTTGGGCTTGAGTAGTGTTCCCAGTCTATATTAGGGTAGTTGAAGTCACCTAGTATGATGGTGTTTGGAGATACATTTATCCCCTCCAGTGTTTTCAGGAAGGCCATGTGAGGTTCCTGAGTTTGAGAGGGTGGCCTGTAACATGCTACAAATTGCAGAGCAGTCTTGCCTATGGTTACTTGCACCTGGATGGTCTCCGATGCATCGTGCGTTGCCACAAACCTTGAGGTAGGTTTACCCACTTGCTCTGCACTATGCATCAAATCCTGCAACTCTTTCAAGTCTGGTTGTTCAGGTTGTGACATTTTGCTTCTCAACTGTGATAACAGAAACTGTTGGTACTTTAGCATATGGAACTAGCAGTTTAATGCCCTCATGGTTAAGGTGGCCAAGGTGTATACCTTTTCTCCCCACCTTTCTAAGGATCTGGAATCTCTCTCAGAAGGTAATGGGTTTTTAGCAGTGGAGGCCTTAATTCCCTTGGGGCCCTGTGAGATAGTTTTTGGGTCAGCCGCATGGCTTTTGTATAAAAATTGGTGTGAGTCAGGAACCCGGTAGTACCCATCAGGCTTGACTGGGGCTGGAGGTAAAGAATCAGGATTAAGGCAGGCCTCCGAGTACACATCATCTAGTATGTCTAAGACAGGAGGTATAGCCAAAGGCCTGGCTGAGGTAGCAAGAGAAAATCCCTAAGCCTTTTCTTGGAATCTGAGTACTCTTGGCCTTCCCAGTGGAAGTGTTCCCTTAAGGTATGCAAGGTTTCCCCAAATGAGTAATCCTCTGGGGGGGAGACAGAGGGGATGGACTCCTCAGCATCAGAATCTTCAAAAAGGGAGTAAGAATGTTCCTGTTCATCAGAGTGCTCTGAAAGAATGGAGGCCTGGTCAGAGGAGGGGGATTCTTCCTCCAGTCTGGGCCTTTTGTCCGGGGGGGGGGGGGTGAGAACCCCTGATAAGAGTAATCAAATCCTCAGCCATTTTAAGCATCTGTTTTTTTTAGGCATGGGGCATGGAGAAGGGCCCTGTGGAGCTTGTCTCTTAGAATGCATGGCTGCTTTAGACTTAGTGAAAGCCTTGATAGAAAAAGAAGAGGAAGGTCTGAAGACACCTTGAGAGGAGGCAGACCTGTCTACATTTTGAGATTCACCACCAAGAGTGGCTTCGGTATCTGTAGTCGGAGTGTGGGCCGACGAGCCTGCGACCTCGGGCACAGAAGACACCGCCAATGAAGTGTTGTCGGTAGGCAGGGGCTGCGTAGGCGCCTCGCTGAGAACCGGACCACCTTTAGTCGGCTTTGGCGTGGTGTCAGTAGAGGCCGCGGACCTTGTGTGTCGGTCCTTATCTTTGCGTATGGAGTCGGAGTATCCGACGACATAATATAGTTACATTTTTTGCCAAAATAGTGCTGGGCGAACTCCGCCCGACGTTTAATGGTGCGTTTGTTGAATGTAGCACAAAAACGACAGACCGAGACGTCGTGGTCTGGGCCTAAGCAAGGAATGCAGAGGGAATGAAAATCCTTATGCGGTATTTGCTTCCCACAAGAAATACAATTATTAACTTTGACATCGGTCTGAGGCAAGAAAAGTTTCCCCAACGGGGTACTTAGCTTAAAGAAGACTTCGGTTGCAAAATTTTCATAATTTCAGGAGCTGGCAGACCGGCACTTGCGAACTGCTTCTGCTTCGGGCACCGCGTGGCAAGAAAGACTGAAGAAAATGGCGTCGGCTGGTTCTTTTATACCCCTGGCGCACTGACGTCAGGGAAGAAGCAACGACAACCAACGCCGGACCTAGACTTTGGAATTCGGCCGACCGAGGACCCGCCTAACAGCAGGAGAACCCATCTGTTATGACTGCAGCTGTATGCACGATGAACATTTGGTAATGCATTGAACCTGCTAAGAATCTGAGGTATCTTCTGCAATCTTGTCTGATGGGGACATACAGGTATGCCTCCTTGAGGTCCAAAGTTACGAGTCAAGCTTTCTTGCCCAGCATGGGAAGAAGCTGCTGTAGTGTCAACATTTTGAATTTTGGAACATCCAGGTAAGTATTTAGAGAAGAAAGATCCAGAATGGGCCTCCAGGCTTTGTCCTTTCTGAGAACCAGAAAGAGTAGAGTAAAATCCTTGTCCTTGCTCCTGTGTTGGTATCTTCTAAATAGTTCTCATGTCCATGAGTGCTGTAATTTGTCTTTGAGCCTCTGCCCATTGATTTGGTGGCAGATTTGGCATTCCTTTTAACCTTGGCAGAGTGTGAAAGTGGAACCTGTAACCATGAGACACAATATTGAGAACCCATTTGTCTTTGGTGATTATATGCCAATTGTGACTGAAACGTGCCAGTTCCCCCCCCAAGGGGGCTGCCAAGAGAGAGATGTGTGGCAGCTGTAGTGGGAAGTCATTGGGGCTGTTTTTTTATATGGTTGAGGCTTGTCTTCCCCTTCTTTCTGGGTGGAAGTACCCCATTGTCGAGGCCTGTAAGTATCTTGTGGTTGATCTCTACCCCTTGGACGTCTGTATCTGCCCCTTTGAGGTCTGTCTGAAACTGGAAAGGACCAATTCTTTGTTGGCCAATTTCTGCTAAATCGAGGAGGCTGAACCTGTAAGAAATCCTTCACAGTTTGCATAGATTTTGCTTTATCCTCCATTTTCTTTAATACCTCTTCTGCCTTAACTCCAAATAAAACATCCTGCTGCAAAGGTGCATCCAATAACTTTGCTTTAACATGATCTGGTAAAGTCTGCTCTTTTAACCAAGCATGTCTTCTAATGACAGACCCTGTAACTGCTGCTCTACAGGAGGCCTCTAATGAATCAAAACCACATTGCAAAGTATGTTTTCACACTTGTTCAGCTGCATGCAATAAATCCTGCATTTCCTTATAATTAGGAAGATCTGAATTCTGAAGCATTATTTGCTGATATTTAAGCATGTGAAACTGGCAATTTAAGGCCCTCATTGCTAAAGCTGCAGATGTATATACTTTCTTCCCCCATCTGTCTAATGCTCTGGAATCTCCGTCAGAGGGGACTGGATTTTTTTGCTGAAGAGGCCTTTACCCCTCTGGGACCCTGGGAAATAGTTTCAGTGTCAGCAACAGGGCTTTTAAAAAGGAATTGGTGAGAGTCAGGGACTCTGTAGTATCTGTCTGGCTTAACTGGAGCAGGGGGTAAAGAATCAGGATTTAAGCTGGATTCAGAATACACATCATCCACAATATCTAACACTGGCGGAATAGCAAGGGGTCTGCGTTGAGGTAATAAAAGAAAATCTCTGAGCCTTTTCTTGGATTCTGAATAATCCAGGCCCTCCCAATGGAAATGCTCCCGCATGGTATGTGAGGTTTCCCCAAAGGAGTAGTCCTCTGGTGGAGAGGCTGAAGGAATTGATTCCTCAGCATCAGAATCCTCATAAGGGGGTAAACCTAGGTCTGAGGATGAATCTGAGGAGATGGACACCTGGTCAGATGAGTCATAGTCTACATCTTGTCTATGCCTTTTATCAGGATGAGGGTGGGACCCCCTGATCAGAGTAATTAAGTCTTCAGCCATTTTGAGCATCTGTTTCTTAGGCATGGAGGCCTGTCCTGGGGAATGCTGAAGTTGTTTCTTTGTTTTATATTTAGCAGAAGATTTAACGGTTAACTGAGTAGGCCTGAAAACACCCTCTGAAGCTGTGGGTTGTTCAGCTACTCTGGAGCCCTCTGAAGGGTTAGTCTCGGTAGGCCGCAAGTCTGGTGTATCCGAAGGCCCAGCCATCTCCACGTGGGAGTCAGGCGGCCTGTGTTTCCAAAGAAACGGTCATCAGGGGCTGCGAAGGCACCTCACTGAAAACCGGAGAACCGGCGACTGGTCTAGAAGAGGCTTCGTCGTCAGTTTTGGGCCTCAGATGCCTGTCTTTGTGTTTTTTCTGTAACCCGGTCGTCGGATGTTCCGACGGCATGGTGTAATTGAATTTTCTGCCAAAATAATGTCGGGCAAAATCAAACCAACGTTTAATAGTGCGCTTGTTAAACCTAGCACAAAACCGACAGCCTGTGATGTCGTGGTCTGGGCCTAGGCATGGGATACAATAAGGATGGAAATCCTTATGAGGTATTTGCTTCCCACAAGAAATACAATTATTAACTTTTACCGACATTGGTCTGAGGCAAGAAAAAGTTTCCCCAACGGGGTACTTAGCTTTGTAGAAGACTTCGGTTCTGGATTCAGAATAAATATCTCAGGAGTCGGCCGACCGGCACTTGCGAACTGCTTTTGCTTCGGGCACCGCGCGGCAAGAAAGGCTGAAGAAAATGGCATCGGCTGCATCTTATATACCCCTGGCGCACTGACGTCAGGGAAGAAGCGACAGCAACCGATGCCAGACCAAGACTTTGGAACTCAGGCCGACTGCGGGACCGCCTGACGGCAGGATAAACCAAGTGTAATGACTGCAGCAGTGTAACATGATTAACATCATTACAACTCACTCCTAATGGTCCTGACACCTCCTCCAGCTAAGACAAAGAAAAACGTTTTTTCTACAAGTACTGCATCAATATGCCATAAATCTTAACTTTGCAATTGCTGGGTTTGTGCCTATACAGAAACGGCATTCCTAGGATTCCAGTTCCAGCACTTTGAATGGATTTTAAATAAAGGTTGTTAAAAACTGGCCTGATGTTTTCATCTTTTTCAAAAACAGTACGTATATATATATATATATATATATATATATATATATATATATATATATATATATACATACACACATAAACATATATATATTTTTTTAACTAGCAGTATCCACACTAAAAAAATACTTACTATGCAAAATGGGACAGTTCATGTAGGATGCAGCAAACTGAATGTGACTCAACAAAAACTAAAATCAATAGCTCGAGACAAAAGTACGAGTATGCTGAATAATCATTATTACATTTATGGAGAACATACCTGTCACAAACTTCCTATTAACTGATTCAGATGCATCCAACATCTTTGGTCTCAACCAAATGGCATCCATCTAAACAAGTACAGAGTTTCTTTCTGCGTCATTATAGAATCTATAAAACTATGGCTAAATTAAACTGACCAATTAAACTGCTCAACATATTCATATGGCTAACAGAAAAAATTACTAAAATGAGGCTGAGGTGTTGCAAAACAGACTGGCCCTTGATATAAACTTGCAAAATGGGTGAGGTTTGCAGACTCTTATATAAACACTGTTGCTCTTGTATCTCTGATTTCCATAACAAAAAATAGCTGACTGCATGAAACAGCTTGTTAAAAATCTAACCAAAACTAAAAAGAGTAGACATTAATTTGACTGGTAATTAAAAAAAAAATGAGGTAAGTTTGGCCTCCCAAGCCAAGGACAACCACAAAGCATTCTTTAGCATGTCTGCAGCCTCAAAGGCAGCACTAACGGTGTGTAAAACTCACTGTGAATGTAATAATCCACAACGTATGGTCAGAGAAAAATAATTTAATAAGCACAAGCTCAAAAGTACAGATAAAACACACCCATTACTCTAGCGCCTCGGCTTTCCAGCCTTCTAGGAGATAAAACGCACCCAAAAATTAAACCTTTTATACACTTTTTAAACAATTAGCTGTTCTTCTTTCGGCTTTTCCTGGTTATGGGTCGCCACAGCGGAACTCCGGACCGCTAATGATTGGCAGTAGATTTTTACAGTGCCGAGGTGCCAGCTTGACGCCCAACCTTCAATGAAGGCACACCCATTCATGCATGTCTTTTGAATGCCACTCGACCATGGGGAGGACATGCACACTCCACACACAAGGCGCTCCAGCCGAGAATCGAACGGGAGAACCTCTTGCTGTGAGGCGACAATGCTACCGCTGCTCCACCGCGGCTGTAAAGTACAACCTGGACAACTGGATGGGAAAGTGGAAATTCATCCCTGGTTTGGCGCCTATGTCTCTAATGGACACAAGTAACCTGTAAATGGTTCATCTTCCAGGCCCATGCTTACACTTATCAAGGGTATCAGAACTTGTCAGAGATTTGGGATGCACAGCTAGGCTTAAAAAGGCCCTTGTGGTCGTTAGCCTAGTAAATGCCTATGAACCTATAAATGCACTTAAAAATATAGAAACTAGTTTTCGAAGTTTAACTGTTACAGCAATTGCAATTTGCCTTAAAGTTTTAGTATATTATCTAATTACAAATGTATTACTGAACTGGTTTACAACAAAAGCAAACATAATGGTAATACATTTCTCCAAAGACACCCTAAAGTATGACAATTGTAACACTGTTGTTGATAACCTACAAAATACTGCATTATGATCAAAGGTGACACCTAAGGGGTGTCAAAGGGGGTAATGTAGTGGAAATAGAGAACACATTAAAGTAAACATTAATTCCATTTTATATTATGCAATTCTGAATGCACAGATATGTACTGAAGTGTTCTCAACTCCAGCCTTGACATGAAATTACTTTCCTGTTATTTTATGAAACAGAAATATATGCCACCTACTTTGCTGTCTGTCTAAATGCAAATTCTACAGCTGCATTACTAAATCAAACTAAGGGAGTACATTGTTATGTGAAGTATCAAAGATATCAGAGGGGCTTATGCCATAACTTATCCCAATGAAGTTTTCTGAACTACAAAATTTCTTTGTAAGACAGCAAACAGATCCAAAGATGTGACCCAGATGAATCTCTGCTTATTTAGTGTAAATCAATATGTATTGTTCATAGGTTCATAGATTAGTACTAGGCTAACTGCCCTTGTGGGCCATTTTAAGCCTATCCAATTACTCCATGTGAGAATCAAACCATGCACCTTGTGTTTTAAAACTTGCTCAAATGATTTCATATTTGCAAAATATGAAACAAAGCGTTCAGAACTCTAAACGAATTTCTAAGTAACATAAATATCTGAAACTGCGACATATTAATAGAAATATTCAAAATAACTATGGAAAATGTTTGAAATAAAGTCCGAACTGCATAAAATGAATAAAATAAGGGAAATTTCATTTTTTCGTTAAGCACTACTTTTTCATATTGATCAAAGCTATTTGAGTTGTCTGAAGTGTATCAAGTGCTCGTATGTTTGTGCAGTATTACAGTTACAGTTATCTCACAAAATACAGCCATTTCAGAGCACATTTTACAAAGTACAGTATTTCAGAGACTTCATTGTGCATTTGAATATTATTACAGGCACGCACAGCAGCTTGTTCATGTATAATTGCAAGGGCCAATTTTTCAGTGCGTTTGGGCATACCCTGGCAGACGGATTTTGGAAACCTGGTTCACTTGTGTTTGACAATAATACTGCAGAGCACTAGACAGTGTTTGAGCAAGAGTATGCTATTTTCATACAGGCTGCATTTTCTGATAAAGATGACCATACAAAGGCATTTACTCTGCTTAATTTAGCAAAATCAGAAGCCATAGAAAGAAAGCGTTCATTTGTGTATGCACCTGCTGTATTTTAAGGAGAGGGGGCAAACAGTCATAGTTGTACTGACCGAGTCAAGGAACGATCCCAAGTGCTTAAAATGTAAATTTAGAGAAATGTATAACCCCCAAATAAATATTATAAAAGAAAGGCACTTATTTTATACAACGGATTAAAAGCCTGGTAAAACTTTTGCAGCATATATGAGACTTGAGAAACAAAGGTAAAATGTGCAGATTGGGTGATTTAAGAGATGAGTTGATAAAACAAAGACTTCTGTGAGAAAGATTTTGCTTTGTGACAGTGATTTAACTTTGAATAACACCACTGAGATTTGTCAGATATATTAGCTCACAGAAAAGCACATAAATATGCTTACAAATGAGAGATGCATGTATCCAATAACTTCTGAAGCTAAATGTTGATATTATGCAGCACGTGGTTAAAAGAAACAGGCCCAAGCACATGGCAGCAACTGTAACGCCTGCAGCACTCACTGGTAAACCCTGCTGCTTTCTAGCAAATTCCAGAGTACGCACAGTCTCAGTGAAGCAGAAGAGTCAGCCAGCAAACTCAAAGAATGGGCCCCCAACCACTTTCATAGTAAGCTGGCATAATTGTGGTGGAAATCCTGAGCCTACAAGAGAAAAATGTTTAGCTTTTGGTCAGAAATGTCACAAATGCAACACGTGGAATCATTTCAAAAGGTTTTGTAAATCAAAAGGGACATATTCCTTTATTAAAAGGGGACAGTCAAAGAAACAAGCTGATCAATTATTAAGCTGTGATCCTACTTTTTATGTTGATGGGGTGTCTGTGATTTATGAAACAGTCAATGCAGTAGACTTATGGGCAAAGAATGAAGTATTCTGTACTGTTCGGATAAAGGGAAAACCAATAGAGCTCAAAGATGACGCAGATTCAAAGTGCAATGTTACGTCTGCAGAAACATTTCCTAGAGTATGTGTTGGTGAGAAGCTTGATTTGTTAAAAAGTGTGTGAAGCTTGTTGCTTATGGTGGTGAAGAGATTCAAACTAAAAGCTCAGTGGTGCTTTCATGTTACTCTGCTGAGAGATGCTACAACTTATTATTTTATGTGGTCAAAAGGGACATACAATCATTATTAGAGCTCAGAGACCGTTTGAAAATGGAACTGCTTTCATTTAAAAAGTAAGTCCATCATGTTAGGTTAAAAGACCACTGTTCTAATTTTGCCCAGTATATTTTCTCTACATATACTGATCTTTCAAGAAAGCTTCCAATTGTGTACTCCATGAAGTTAGACCCACAGGTCAGGCCAGTTGTCAGGCCAGCCCAGAAAGTTCCAGCAGCTATGCAGAACATAGTCAAAGCCAAGCTAGACAAAATGGTGCAGCAAGGTGTGATTTGTCCAGTTGAAGAACCTACTGAATGGGTTATCTTCCATGGTGGTAGCTCATAAGAAAAGCTCAGATGATATCAGAATACATACTGATCCGTGAGATTTGAACAAAGCACTAAAAAGACCTCATCATCCCATGTGCACAGTCGAAGAAGTTGCAGCTCTGATGCCAAATGCCACTGTTTTTTTCTGTCTTAGATGCAGAGAGTTAATTTTGGCAAATTCTGCTTGATAAGAAATCCTCATTGCTAACTATTTTCAGTACTCCATTTGGCAGGTACAGATTTTTAAGAATGGTATTTGGGGATAAATTCTGCCAGTGAAGTCTTTCAACGTGCAATGGAGCAAATTTGTCCTGGGTATCTCTGTGCTATTATACTAGATGATATTCTACTTGGAGGCAATGGTGACGCAGAGCATGACAGAAACCTCAGGAAAAGTCTGGAAAGAGCACTTCAAGTGAAGCTTAAATTCAATCCTCAGAAGTGCAAGTTCAGGTTATGAGAAGTTACTTGTATTGGTCATTTATTTACCAGTTTAGGCTTACGACCAAGTCCCTTGTAAGCAAACAGCTATTCTTGAGACGCCAGCTCCAAACAATGTTCAAGCCCTACAACATTTTCTTGGCATGGTTAATTATCTAGACAAGTTCATTCCAGACTTTAGCCAACTAGTGGCACCTCTCAGAGGTTTAACGCGTAAAGATGTATCCTGGTTGTGGTTGGAACAGCACCAAAGAACATTTGATGTCCTAAAACAGAGAATTGCCAGTCCACCTACTCTCAGATACTATGATGTTCACAAACCAGTTACCCTTTCCTGTGATGCTTTGAAATTTGGTCTTGGTGCAGTCATTCTTCAAGAGGGTCAACCTTTTGCCTATGCATCTAAAACTTTAACCCAAACTGAAATGCAGCATGCTCAGACAAAGTACGTTTGGCAATTGTGTTTGCATGTTCAAAGTTCCAGGATTATATTTATGGTCGATCTACTATCCAGACTGAAACTGATCATCAACCTCTAGTCACTATTTTGAAAAAGCCTATGCATATAGCTCCAGCCAAATTACAAAGTATGATGTTTAGACTGCAAAAGTATAATTTCAATCTTGCCTACACGAAAGGCAAACTTTATCTTGCTGATACACTATCCATATCACCCAGAAATACCACTGAACAGCATGAGAATGAGAAACTTGATTTTGAAGTCATGGAAGTGAGTAATTTTTCCTTCCAAATGCCTTGATGAGCTTAGAAGTCATACAGCCACAGATCCAGTTCTTTAGAATCAAGAAGTGCAACCTTATTTTCCTTAGGGATGATGCCATTGTCAGACAAAATCTCATCATGAATGGTCCAAAAGGAATTGTTCCAAAGTCCTCGCAACAAAAGTATATTACTATTTTGCATAGTGGCCACCCAGGAACTGACTCTACTAAAAGAAGGGCAAGAGGACTAGTGTTTTGGCCTTCTATGTCAAAGGAAATAGAGACAGTAATTTCATCTTGCTCTCTATGTAATAGTAAAAAGCCACATAAACAGAAGGAACCACTTCTGTTAAACCAGACTCCTGAACTATCCTGGTCGACGGTAGCCCCTGACATTTTCAAATGGAATGGTCAACATTACTTGGTGTTACTACACTCCTATTCCAATTGGTTCGAGATTGACCTACTTTTTAATCTAGAGTCCAATACTGCCATTACTAAGTAGAAGTGTCATTTTGTAGTCCATGGTAGTCCACACAGTTATTTCTGACAATGGTACACAGTTTACTAGCCAACAATTCAACAAATTGCTGAACAGTGGGACTTTATTTATGTTACGAGAAGTCCTGAGTATCTGTAGTCAAATGGTTTGGCAGAACGTGCAGTTCAAAGTGCAAAAAAGTTACTAGAGAAGTAGAAATAAGATAATAGTGATGTTTTCCTTAATCTCTTGAATCTCAGAAATGTTCCACGGGATAAACATCTTGGTTCACCTGCCCAGAGACTTCAGGTGAGACAAACCTGAAGTACATTACCAGTCAGCAGTAGTTTATTGGTTCCAAGTGCTAAGAAGAACAGATCAGCGAAAGCCCATCTGTTAAAGAAGCACTTAGCCCAGAAGTTTTATTATGACAAGTCCAGTAAAACGCTCAATCCATTATGTGAAGGACAGACCGTGAAAATGCAAACATGAAAAGGTTAGGATCGGATTGGAGTCATGAAGAGTATTTGCCCACAGCAGAGATCATACATTGTGGAATCACAAGGAGCAGAGTTTAGGCAGAACTGGAAACATTTGATGCTGGTGTCCGAGCCTGTGCCACAACATTTTGCCTGTGAGAAAGACCATCTCACAGTGAGTTGTCCAGCATTCCAGTTCCAGAGGATGTTCCAATAAATATCCTTGTTCCTGATATGAATCCCGAAATTCCTGATACAAGTTGTTCAACGAAGACTGCCCCTGTTGCTAAACTCAGTTCTGATTACTATATCACTAGATCAGGTCGCATTTCCAGACCATGTTACAGATACACGGCAACTTGGACATGAACATTGTGTTTGCTTTTAATATCTATATTATTGCAGGTCTTATTCTAATATCATTTCATTGAGGGTAATCTATTTAAGGGGGAGGATGTAGATCAATATGTATATATGCCTTTAAGAAGCTTTCCCTTGGGCTTGCACAGGCTGTTTAAATACGGAGCACATGTCAGCCTGACTGCCATTTTTGTAGTAAGCTGTTGAGATGTACACATGTATGTCTGTACAGTCTGTCAGTTAATCAGTTTGTTTATATTTTGTTATGCTGCTATCCACCCTGATGTGTTTCTTTGTAATAAAGCATATAAACGAAGGACCCCGCCTGTTCATCAACTATACTAGAAAGGGAGAAGCGACATTTAGTAACAGAACAATGACAACCTCACATACATGTACTTTTCACGTGAACAGCATGAGTAGATGTAAGATCATGATTTGTTAAAATGTTGTTATACCATGACTGCATCATGTTACATCTAATGTATTTTACAGTATAAAAAGCTTGTATTTGTTTTACTTTTTGGGATCAAGTTAACTTCTTGATCCTCCTTATGGGATGTGATTTTGAATAAGTATTATATTTGCATAGCCATATATCCTGTTTTTCAAGAATTAAAAGGAAGTACCCCAAGTGTTTAAATAAAAATGTCGCGGTGGTACGGCGGTAGTGTTGTTACCTCACAGCAAGAGGTTCTCCCGTTCGATTCTCGGCTGGGCTTGGGAGTGCCTTCTGTGTGGAGTTTGCATGTCCTCCCCGCAGTTGGGTAGCGTTCGAAAGACATGCTTGCGTAAATGGGAGTGCCTTAGTTGAAGGTTGGGTGTCGAGCTGGCACCTCGGTGTTTCGTAAAAATCTACTGCCAATCATTAGCAAAAAAAAAAAAAAAGCCAAAAGAAACAAACAACCCCAAGTGTTTAAATCCCAGCAGGAATCCCTTTGAAGAAACAGAGCAGTACACACACACACACACACACACACACACACACGCACACACACAAAGACACGCACGCACACAAAGACACGCACGCACACACAGACACACAGGCGCACACAGGCACACACGCAGGCGCACACAGACACACACCTACCTTTACCCACAAGTTATATATATTTTTTTAAAGAGCTCATGATTTTCTAGCAAAGAAACTTTTGAACAGTTACAGGATTCCAGGCATTCAAATATTCATTTTTTCCACTCTTAAAAAAATTGGAGGTTGGTATAATGGTTAAAGAATTTACCTCAAACACACAGACATGCACACAGACCTACCTTTACCCACAATTATTTATTTATTTTTTTAAAGAGCTCATGATTTTCTAGGAAAGAAACTTTTGAACAGTTACAGGACTCCAGGCATTCAAATATTAATTTTTTCCACTCTTAAAAAAAAATTGGAGGTTGGTATAATGGTTAAGATATTTACTTCACAGACAAGGTCCAAGGTTTGATTCTCACCTTTGATGGGAAATTGGGTAGGCTTAAAATGTCTTGCAAGTGCAACTAGTCAAGTGCTTACATTTGTTTATATTACCCAGTTTAAACACAACCTAGACAAGTGGATGGGGAACAGGAAATTTACACCGGACCTGGCATTCATGTCCCTTATGGACAGAGGCAGCTTATAAATACCTGGTCCTCAATCTCCTATTTTGATGCAGGACATCATTATTATTTCAGGAAAACTCGTCTAGGCTTAGAAAGGCCCCTTGGGTCATTAGCCTAGTAACAGTCTATGAATGTATGAACAATGTTCCCCTATATTTTCATTTAAGTAGAAGAGTAACATTAGTAATCTAACTACAAATAATTTGCAAACTGTGCAGTTTCTGATTAAACTGTGTCAAATAAGTTTCTGTTTAAATAAACTCTGCAATTTGCTCATGATGCAGGGAAATAGATTAGGCAGGCCAAGCAATCTGCAGCCACACCAAATATTCCATCAGTCTGTTTCATCTAATTCACTACTACGTGAAGATTTGCAAAGAAAATGATATGTACCGCGCAAAGGAGCAACAAGCAATCAAACGCATACACAAATGTGCAAAACGTTCAATTACCTGAATGGCTTTTCTCCTGTGTGAGTTCGGATGTGCTTCCTTAGGTCACTGAGAGTGGTGAAGTACTTACTGCATCCTTCAGAATCACAGTTGAAGGTCTTCCCGGTGTGCAGTCTCTGATGTGCTTTTAACCTATAAAACAATATCATGTACTAACGTCAAAAAAGAAAACCATTTCAGAACCATGGGTAATTACAATCTCAACTTATTTCTATTTAAGTGAAATAAAAAACATGCTGAGAAAGGCTCTTGATAGCACTACTTCTGAAGCTGTTTTTCCTCCCACCCCTATTTCTCTGTGTCTTAAGTTGGTATAACTGGTTTTACATCCTGTGTGTTATTGGATTATCTCAAGGATTACTTGCATAAAATTAGACCCTCTTAGTAACAGCCTGCATATCATATTCCTTTGTCCTGACAGAGTGCTCTTCAAACTATCTGGAGATATACAGAGCTGAGAATATTTTTCTGGCACTTTAGAGTTGTGTACTGGTAATTGTTGTTCGACTAATTTTATATCATTGTTGGCTGACTTCAGCGTTGTGCACTGTTATTTTTGCTTCACTGTATAGTTTTTCAGATCTCTGCTGAAGGTGTTGGTTTTCCCATACCCAACCTCCCTATTCCTGTCTTGTTGTTTAAATTTGGAGGCTTTTGCAGTTACCCGCCCCCACTGTAGATTTGATCTGGGACACTCCCCCCAGTCCCAACTCTACCTCATTCTACCTAATAGAATCCTTCTGCACTTGTTTTTAGTCATTTTTAATTTAATTGCATTTTTTTTAAACTGTTTGGTCTAACATTGCTACATACTCAAGTGTGCTAGCCTGCACTACATTTGAATTTTTACTGCTGTTTTAACTACTTTTCTGTGTGTGTTTGTGTGTGTGTGTGTGTGTGTGTGTGTGTGTGTGTGTGTGTGTGTGTGTGTGTGTGTGTGTATATATATATATATATATATATATATATATATATATATATATATATATATATATAACTTTGTAACTAGTGTAGTCCAGATTCAGATTTGCTGTATCCAGGACTGTATGTAAACTTCTGAGCCCCCCTAAGCTTTCTGTGTTGGAGGGAAGCCTTCTAGCTTATCAGTGGGAGTGGTAAGCACTAGGTAGCCTATCTACCACATAAGGAGTGGTTCTAACCCAGAAACTGTAGTTACTGGCCGTTTGGGCAGTTTTTCCATCTCTCTCAACTTTCTGATTTAAAAGCCTGCATTTGTACTTCCCCTCCTTTCTTGTAACTAGTTTAGTCCGGATACAGATTCATTTTAGCACTTGAATTTGCTTATTCGTGATCAGTACTTGTTCAGAACTTGTAAGCACTAAATAACCTACTAATTACTACAGCACTCAACCTTCCTCATTACCTAGAGGAAAACAGTTTTGGTACTTACTTTCCTCACTTGCTTAGAGAAAAACAGCTCTTGTACTCACTTTCCTCACTTATCCAGAGGAAAATCAGGCATGTCCAAGGGTCAGCTCCCAGTGTTCTCTCCTGTCTATCTGATGAATCTGGGCATCTTGGGGCAATGTAGAAAATGCCTCATGTACACAGACAACCCTCTCCTTCTACCACCCAATACTACAACCTGTGAGAGATGCACTTATCTAGCCAAACTGGAGGTAAAGCTCTCTACAATCAAGACTGAACTTGACAGTCAAGAGGAGAAGGTAAACACTTGCACCACACCACACCACACTCATCACATAGTCTCACTAAATCTACACCACCAAAATCCACACATAGTAACACAAAAACATTTGCCGAGGCTCTCAATAATAATCTGTCTAAGCAAGAGACCTCCAAAGCAGAAACGCAAGCAACCTCCATCCCCCAACACAACCCAAATGACACACAGCCCACAGACTCAGTGTGCCACTCAACCACAGCCAATAAGGCAAAACAACGTACCCAACACACTAGTCATAGGTGACTCTATAGTCAGGCACACTGATGTCCCACTCACCAGGCTAAACAAGAAGGTAACTGTCAGCTGCCTGTCGGGTGCCAGGATTCGTCACATAACCCACGCACTCATGTCATTCCACAACAAGTACAAATATGACTCTGTCATTGTCCATGTTGGTGTGAATGACCTGAGATGTACCTCTCTGAAGTACATGAAAAGAGACATAGAAGAGCTCTCCGATCTTGTAGCCCAGGCAGGTATGACCCTAGCCCTGAGTAGCATTCTGCCATCACCCAGAATGATGCTGCAGTACAAGGACAAAATGATTGACTTCAACAATTGGCTAAGCTTCTGGTGACATTCTAATGGGATCCAGTATATGCCTGGGATGACATGGTCGACAGACCACAATGCTTTGCCAGAGATGGCCTGCACCTGTCACCCCTGGGATTCCGGATACTGGCTAAGGTTCTTGCCGCCCCTATAGTGCCTTTTTTAGGCAAGGTTCAAATGACAAATTCACCACCGTAACAGAACAGGCAAGCAAAAACTGAGGGTGATGCTACTCAATGCTAGAAGTCTAAATCTCAAAATGCACTCACTCGAAGTACTCCTTAAAATGGAGAACATTGATATCTGTGCAGTGACTGAGACCTGGTTCAAAGCTCCAGAGAGCACCCCTGCACTACCAGGCTATAACTCATACCACACTTTTCGGCCATGTAACCTGGACCGGAACACCAAAGGCAGAGGTGTGTCCATATTCATTAAGGATATCCACACCTCCAGGCTAGTTGCTCAGCATAATGCAGCCAAGGTTATCCAAGTGCAACTAACTCTGGGCAAAACTGCAATCCAAATTGTAGCTTGCTACAGATCAACCAGCATGTCCCAGGATTCCCACTCCTCTTTTCTTGATGCACTGGAAAATATTAGGGTTCAACCAAACACCCTAATAATGGGCGATTTCAACTACCCCACCATTAACTGGGAAAACTACTCATGTACCAACTCCTTCGCTCAACGCTTTCTGGAATTCATAAACTCCAATGCCCTGGATCAATTTATGCACACCCCCACCAGGGGCAACAATATATAGATCTAGTCATTACCAACAAGAGTGACCGGTGTTCCACACCTGAAGCCAACGCCTCATTGTTCCGATCCGACCATAAGCTAATTACCCTAGATATCCACATCCTGCCCCCACCCCCCATTAAGGAAACCATGGTAAAAAATTTCTCCAAAGCCAACTTCATGCTTCTTAAGACAGAAGTGGCGAACTTCATGACACCCATGGAGATGGACAATACAGTTACGACTACTGAATCCTACATAATTGCACTTTATAAGCACTTACATGAGTGCATGGATCGTGCTATCCCAAACAGAACCAAGACGCTATCCTCCAAAAAAAAGGAAGCCAATCTGGTGGTCCCCTGCCATAAACAAACTGTACAACAGAAGGAAGAAACTGTTGCAAAAGAGAGTAAAATCCCATGAGTGGAGGAGCTCCCTGGTCAGCCTCAGTAAAAAGCTGTGATCCCTGATAAAATCCTCCAAAGCTAGTTATGAAAACAAAATCACCACTGATTCTAAAGACAACCACAAAGCATTCTACAGCTATGTCAAGAATCTCAATAGCAACACTCAGATCTGCTCTGAGTTACAGCACAATGGCACTAAATATACAGACCCAACTGATATTGCCAACATCCTGGCAGATAGGTTCAGTGCTAACTTTACCCCCCTCTCACCCCCTAAAAAGCCCATCTCTATACCAGAAGAACGCAAAGTTCCTGTAATCACGGCTGCACAGGTAAAAACCACACTCTCCAAAGCCAAGAACACAGCATCCATGGGACCGGACAACATCCCAGGCTGCGTTCTACACGAACTACAGAACGAACTGGCACCCCACCTAAGTACCATGTTCAATCATAGCCTCACCTCAGGCTTTGTGCCTGCTGAATAGCGCACAGCAATGGTTATCCCACTCCACAAGGGGGGAGCCACCACAGACCGCGGGAACTACCGCCCCATTAGCCTGACAAGCCTGGTCTGCAAGGCCATGAAAACGTATCATCATGGAACTTATAAAGAAAGACATTGGTAATCTCCAAACTCTGGACCCCACCCAGTTCGGGTTTGTAAAAGGCAGATCATGTCTCCTAAACCTGATAGACTTCTTTGAAGCAGTCACCAAAGCCGTACACAAGGGTAAGGTGGTTCACACAGTCTATCTAGATCTTGCCAAGGCTTTCAACACCATCCCCCACTCTGGAAATGTAGATAAACTCACTAAACTAGGTATAAATCCCTATGTCACAAGATGGGTTGCCAACTGGCTCACTGACAGAACCCACACTGTGAAAGTAGCAGACTCCAACTCCGACTTCAGACCACTGACAAGTGGAGTACCACAGGGTTCAGTCCTGGGTCCTCTCCCGTTTGGTATCTACTTCTCTGAAGTACAGGCTAACACAGAAGGTCTTTGGCTAATGAAGTTTGCAGATGACTGCAAACTAGGAGCCATAATCGAAACTCCTAACGATGTGGACATCTTAATTATGCCTCGCTGAGACAGATGACTGGTGTCAAAGCCATGGCCTCAAGCTCAATGCCAATAAGTGCATCGTCATCCCCTTTGGTAAAAACTCTGTACCCATGAACTACAACACAGGCGGTAGTATACTTAACACTGAAAGTGTGATAAGAGACCTTGGGACACAGGTGGACAGTAGTCTCTCCTTTGATAATCACACCGCCACAGTAGTCAGGAAATCCTTCTACGAGGCACACCTCATCACAAAAGGTTTCTCATCCAGAAAAAAAGAGGTCATTGTTTCCCTCTACTCATCACTCATTAGACCCATTATAGAGTACAACGCCCCTTTTGGTATGTACCTCATAAGACATCAACAACTGGAAAGGCCGCAGAAATACCTCACAAAGAGGATTACCGGCCTCAAACAGATGCCCTACGCAGACCATCTCAAAAAACTCCATCTTTACTCCGTCGCATATCGCCTACTCTGAGGTGATCTCTGCCTAACATACAAAGCTATGTCAAACCCAGAGCTGTTGGACATGCTCCACTTAAAGAAATCCCAATCCCTCCAAGCTACACGCGCTCTAGGGACCTAAACCTTGTCACCACAATAAAGAGAACATGCCATAGGGATAGATTCCTGTCCCAGAGACTTCCCATACTCTGGAATAAACTACCTATCTATATCAAACAAAGCTCCTCATTAGCACTCTTCAAGAAAAATCTTGATGATTGGATGGGAAATAGGAAATTCACCCCGGGGATCACCTCTTTGGCTCTGCTTGACAGTGGCACAGGAAAATAATTTTCTTAGGTTGCAAAAGCCAGGGTACCTTTTTGGCTGGGCTTGTATAGGCCCCAGGGCCCATAGCCTAGTATCTACCTATGAACCTACCAAAGTGAAGACTGTTTAGAATTTTAAGACATTGACCAAGTCCAAGGAATCTGGAGTACCAAAACCTGGCAGTGCGAATGATAATGGGAAACTGCCACTGCAAAGATAAACAATGACATAGCAGATGTTCAAACAGAAGCATCATTCATGCAGACATTCATACCACAATTATGAGTCAGCCAAAGGTAGACATTAATATCCTGGCCGGATTTTTTTCTGCAATAATTCACTGGTGTGGTGTGCAGCTGCAATCTCACACAATCACCAGCAGAAAGAGCTCAGGAATAAAACTCAACAAAGGGTATAATAACAGCATATGACAACCATAAGGAGATCTGGTTTGGCACAGGTTTGTCCTTTCCTACCTTCATAAGAAATGAATAACTGATCAGATGAGGTGAGAAAATATTGAGACAGACTCCAAAAAGATCTGAACCAGCAAACACCATCCTAGATTTGGAGAGGGCATCTACTCTGTAGTGCTTAGTGAAAATGTGTACTGACAACCAGGTTGCTTCTTCCAGGATTATTCTGGACATCTACCCACTTGTAGAAAGATAAAGAATAAAAAGCTGCTCTAGTGGAACAAGCCTTTTGAAAACAGGGCAAGGATTTGCCATGCTAAGTGAAAAAAAAATATCGAACTAGAAACCTAGCAAGTAGTACCCTGTTTGATACGGTCTTGCCTGGCTTAGACTCCATGAAAGAAACAAACAGCTTGTCTGATTTGCAAATAGACTTGTCCAGGTAAAATCTGAGCTGTCTTGTGTTTTGAAAAATGCAAAGCACGTACTCAGAAAATTGGTTTCTAGAAGGGATCAGAATCCTTTCCCACAGTTTTAGGCTTGACAGTTGATAGGCTGGGATGAAGCAATGAGCCCTTCTGCTGTGAGATCAAGTCCACTTTGTGGGGTAGATTGTGGTGATTGCCCCTGGCTAAGAGATTGAGAAGGGGGATCTAATGCTGCCTTGGCCAAGAGAGTCAGTAAAACAATCCTTGTTTTTTTTTTCTTTTTGGATTTTTAGTAAGACATTCGGTAGTAGAAGAAATGGAGGAAATGTATAAAGAAGTCTTCCTGTCCACTAGAAAGACAAAGCATCTGTTCTCCAAGTCTAGGAGCAAAGAATCCTTATGCAGAAAACAGGATGTTGTTTGCTGCTCTTGGAGGTAAATAATCTGTGGTGTACCCCACTTGTGGATTATGTCTAGAAAGACCTTGAACAGCAGACCTGGACTGAGGTTCACTCGTGCCACCCACCAAAGGATCTCCCTCTTGAGACAAGGTATGAGAGAGAGGTGTTTTGACCACATATTTTTCAGGTACCACTGTATAGGGATGGCTGCTGGTATGTAACCTAGTGCCCTGAGAATCTCAATTGATGAGTAGGCCCAGAGATGCAACTGGGACTGGAAGTTATGAGGCATCTGGACCTTCTCTTGGGACAGGAAGGCCTGCCTGTTTGAGCCTGGTCCACACCCCAAGAAAATTGGGCCCTGAGTAGGCCGAAGGAAACTGACCATGATACCCAATTCCAGGAGTGGTGAGGGTGAAGTTGAGGTGCAGAAATAGGGTCTGGGGTGATGAAGCCTGGATAAGCAATCATCTAGGTAGTGGAATTTTTTATCCCAGAGTCCTGCAAAAAAGACTATACCTGGAGTTAGGCCCTTTGTGAAAACACTGAGGGCAACAGAAAGCCCAAAGGGCAAAACAGTGTTTGTTCCAAACACAGAAAACCTTGAGAAATGTTTGAAATCTGGTGCTACAGGAATGTGGTCAGCATCTCTCAAATCTAAATTTTACTAAAATAAAATCTTAGTCCGGGAATGAGAGCTAAAAGGATGTAAAGGGATAGATAGGATTCGGAGGTTTGAACTTTCACAAACTGGTTTAGAAAGGAAAGATTTAAGAGTGGTCAGCATGAAGCTTTCTTTTTTTTGGTCTAAAAACAGCTGTGAATAAAAATCTTTCCCTATCAGAGAATGTTTGACAACTTCTATCACTCCCTAAGAAGGCAGATGCTTAATGATGGGAGAGGAAAAAGCATTTGATCTGGCAGATGAGATGGAATCCCCTGAAATGGAGGGAGGGATTCCTACTACCATCTGCATTTCTGATGAATCACTGTCAGAACCCATTTATCTGAGATTATCGAATGCCAAAGACAAAAATGGACAGATATTTTTTAGATGATTTAAAGGTCTTACTGGGTGGAGGGCACTCAGCAGCTAGTTTTTCAGACTTGCTTTTCTGTCCTTGTTTCTGGAGGGCTCTTTCTTTCCAGGCACCCCCTCCAGCCCTCAGGTCTTTTGAATGAGTGCCTGCCAGAAGCTTGCAGTGTCTGCCTTTTTTTTTTTTTTTTTTTTTTAATAAAAAGGTTGCAGAGGTAGGTGAAAAACATTAACAAACTTGGAAAAGGAAGGTTAAAAAGTCTGAATAACTCCCTGAATCACTTTCCCATTCTCATCACACTTTCTCAAAACCTCTGCAGCTGATGGCTCAATAAAACACTTCTACATTTAAGGGATAGTTCAAAATGTTAGCCTTAACATCCTCACGTAAGCACAAGATGATGAAAAGTTGTGCATTAATATACTCATATTGTTTTAGAAAGTATGCAATAAAATTAAATCACAGATTTTTCCTCTGAAGAGGGGAAAAGTGGCTATAATGTTCCTCATTCTCAAAAGGAGCAAGCATAAATTTTAATGAGGGCCAATTAAGCATTCTAAAAATAAGTGTGGCAGAAGTATACACTTTTTCCCCAAAGCTATCAAAGGATTTCCCATCCTTAACAGAAGGGAGGGATTAACGTTTACCATACTGTTTAGCAGCAGTAGGATTTACCAAAGAAGTCACTGCAGGGTCAGATCTCAGACTGGAAAATAAAAATGTTTACGATTGAGGAACTTTTTACAATCTTTCTGCTTTCTTAAACTGATTGTTAGGCAAGTTACAGCTGCAATAAAGACGTCCACCAATTCTAGAAGAACAAGAGGAACAGGGGACGGGTTCAGGAAACTTGACTGATAGAATAATATTTTTTTCCACGGACAGTGGGATATCATGATGTTTCTCCTAAAACAACTGGTTTATTCTGGATATGGCTTCAAAAACAGAAGAATATTCTTTTAATGGACTATCAGAAGAAACACTCTCCTCAGAAACAGAATCAGCGACCTGACACGATTACAGTGGAAACAGAGTATAAAAAACTAGTCCAGATAAAATCACTTTAGCCAACAGATCTCAGAGACTCTCTCTCGGATACCCTCCCTGTGGGAGGAATAAAGACACACTGTTGAAGATTCCAGCAGTTTATTCAGTTAACAACAAGAACATACGTCCACCTACCTACTTAACTGAACAAACTACTGGAAACTTCAACAAGGTGTCTTTACTCCTTCCACAGGCGAGGGTATCCGAGAGAGAGTCTCCTAGATCTGCTAGCTAAAGTGACTTTATCTGGAGTAATACTTTATACTCTGTTAGCCCTGTCACCCCTGGGTCACAGGTGGGCTACCAGACTTCCACTCAAACCCTCTGGATTACCTCAGTTTCATGATTACAGTCGAGGGACACAGCACTCATTTTTTTGAAATCTACCTTCCTGTTGTGTTAATAAGTGGATATGAAGATGGTGGGAGAAAGGCTGACCCACTGACATCTGCATTAGAAACATTAAACATGACTGCATTGACCACCAAAGACCAACCAGAATAATGCTCGTCTTTCACCACTTATCTTTAGCAACAGCTTTTGGATTAAAGACTTTGAAGGAAATATGTCTAACAGACCTCAAATGCAATTGAAGGAAAAGGTACTGCCAATCAAAACCTTACTGAAAACAAAGGAGGCAGGTGGTTTGCATAACAGATCCATTTTTAGACAACCCAATTTTGTGTATGTTGAGAAAGGTCATTTTGCCTTTCTCCTCAAAAAAAAAAAGATACTAATTACTGTGCTGAGAATGTAGGTTTTCCTTCTGGCAACAAAGGTATGCATTTTCTTGCACTGCCTGCTTGCCAAACATCCCGATAATGTGACAATTAAGGGGGAAAAAAGAAGTGAATATGCCCTTGATCAAGACCGAGGATGCCACTATGAGCTATATGGCTATGACATCTGAAGAATAAAGTGCTCTTCTACACCAAATGTTTAAAAATAAAAGGATGGATGACTCCACTGGTTTGACTATTAAAATCAGGAGTCAAATCTACTACTTTGACCCCAGCAAGCCTACAGAAGTAAAGATGAAGCCACGGACCTTTAGGTTACACCATTACCGTCAAGTGGGGTAACTGTCACCACTACAGCATTTTTAACAATTTTCTCCTAATTCCTTGTGTATCCTCACCTCTGGGAATTTTCTGTTAACAGCATAACGTATGAAAACAAAAACAATGTTAATTGTTTAGAAAATGAAAAGAAATTAACAGAGTCTGGAAAAAAAAACAAATGAACAGTATTGGTTTTGTCAGTTAGTCCCAAATGATGTGAACCCTAAGGAAAAAAAAAGCAGTTGGACCAACAGAATTATATTTTCAAAATCCTAAAGCCAACATGCAGGGATTTAAAATAACCAACAACCTGCCAGTTCAGCCAAAAACAGAAAATCATCTCACAAACCTGGTAAACATGCATCAAATAGTACAGCAAGAGCTCAATAGTTTAAACACTTGCATACTTTGTAAAACAATATGAATACATTAATGTACAACTTTTCATCATCTAGTGCTTTCCATTTCAAACCAATCAGACAATGGTCAGTCCAAAGTATGATATGCAAGTTGGTATACATTTGATATTATTTACCTTGCAACATCACAGCAAAGAATGAAGAGATGTTACTATCCAAAACATTCTGTTAGCCAAGCGTTTGTAGCTCCCAATCCGGCGAGCCCCATATTTATCAGCAGGATTTTTCATCAACAATTTATAATCTTCAAACATCTGGAACACAATGAATGCTGCAATACACAATTTTATGTGCCACACATACCTTGAAGTTGGGTTCCAGGTACATTGTTAAATAAAAGAAGCTATGTGAAATTTAAAACGCAAGAAATTTACCTATACAGTGTATTAAATGCTTTTTCACAGCCTGTTACATCACACTCAAAAGGCTTCTCCTTTGTGTGAACACGGACATGTATTTTGAGACTATAAGAAGTAAGAAATGCTTTTCCGCATCCCTCTTGGTTGCAGACAAATGTATACTCGCCACGGTGCGTCTTTTGATGAGTGCGTAGATTACCAGCTGTGCTATAAGTACGAGGGCATCCTTCAAATGTGCACTGATATCGTTTTACCTACAGCAGGGGAAAAAAGTCATTATGAACACAAGAAAGAGAACCCGGAGTAACTATTGCAATTCAGAAAACAGAGAATCAAATGTTAAAAAATGATTTGCAAATCTACTAAAACTGCATACGTTTTTTTTGCTTAACATCTATATGCATTATATTTCAAGAAATCGTTACAATGGTGCCATGTGCCAGAAAACAAACATTTGAACACATCTCTAACACCTCTCACCCTTCCTCTATACTAGAACAACTAACAGTAGTAACTTTGCAGAAGATTATGAATCCTTCCTGCTCTCCTTTATCATGGACATCACAAATTCTTTCAGTATTTTTAATTCCACTTCACTAAATAATCTTCCTAAAGTCTCACTCTACTCGCATTCCACTTTAAGAAAATCTTTTTTAAAAAGAGACAAACTAATGAAAAATATTTTAACAATCATCCTCAAAGCAAAGCTTCGCCCTACTTTTCTTAGTAAAACTGCTGACAAAACGTAAACCTCTTACTTACAGCTGGGGGCGGCCACAGTGGTGCAGCGGCTAGCGTTGCCGCCTCACAGCAAGAGGTTCTCCGGTTCGATCCTTGGCTGGTGTGCCTTCTGTGCGGAGTCTGCATGTCCTCCCTGTGGTCGCATGGGTTTCCTCCCAGTGCTCCAGTTTCCTCCCACATCCCAAAGACATGCTGTAGGTGGATTGGACACTCTAAATTGGCCTTAGGTGTGAGTGCGTGCGTGCGTGTGTGTGCCTTCTGTAGAAGGTTGGGCGCCGAGCTGGCAACTCAACACAGTAAAAACTCCACTGACAATCATGAGCAGACAAGTGATCCGCTGTGGCGACCCCTAACTGGGAAAAAGCCGAAAGAAGAAGAGAAGACTTACAGCTACAACTTATCCCTTACTATAGGTATAGCTCCTCCAACTTTACAACATTCCATCACCATCCATAAAGACTTTTGGTCTCTCTCTACTCTCTGTCCTCTGGCTAAAAGTTCAGAAAAACATCTTTACAAACTACTTAAACATAGAAATAGCTATGGTCTTCTTTCAGACAAACAGCAAGACTTCAGAAGTGCATTCAGCGCAACAACCACTCTGAATTCTGATACCAACTCTATCTACTGTAACATCAACAAGGACCTCATTTACTGATTGTATATTTATAGATATGACTATGGCATTTGAAACTGCTAATCACCATCTTAAGCTTAATAAACTTAACTTTGGTCAAAACACTTAACTGGTTCCAAAGTTGTCTTGAGAATAGAACATTCCAATTTCATTCAATCATCTACCACACTTGCTACACAACACTAGGGGTCCCTTCAAGATTCAGGTTTAGGCCCCCTACTCTTCTTATTCATAAATGACCTCTCTGATAAACTTCTCTCATTTCACATTATTACGTATACAGATGAATTCTCCTACTTCAAGCAAATAAATGTCCTATTAGGTTGCAATCCTAGCTTCAACTGTCCTCCAGTACTTACCATTGGGCCTCAAATAAAAAAAAGTTTGAGCTTAAAACACTTGTGCCACTCTCATCCCATCACAAAAACTAGCTAGCTAGCAAGCGAGCAACTGACCCGAGTTGAAATCAGCTCATGGCGACCCTATGGTTAGATCCCATAAGGTTTTCATGACATAATAAGGAAGCAGACTGCCAGGCTTCTGCACAGATACTGCTGCTGTTCAGTTGTGCCCCAGCCAGGTTTCGAACCCAACACAAATGCTATCACCAACCAAAACATCATCATATCCTATGTTACTGCAAACAAATACTTAGGTCTTGCCCTTGACTGTTCTCTTATGTTCTCTACCCACACAGATAATACTGTTAATGTCCTTTCCCAAATTAAAATATTCTGCAGAATTTGCCACCTTTTATCTCCAATAGCTAGAATGGTACTGGCTAAAATGTTCTTCTTCCTAAACTTGAATGTGGTCTGCCTTCTGCCTCTTCTGGCATTCTGTTCTTCCTAAAACGCAGACTACAGACCACTGAAAACAAAATACGTAGTCTTGCTCTGACTCCCATATTCTCTGACCTCTGCAGAAGCTAAACTGGTTCCCAGTAACTGAAAATCCATCTATTTACCCGACTGCCTAATATTTAAACTATTAAAAGAATGATAATGCCCATCTAAAAAGACCCCCCCCCCCCATTACACAACCAAACTACTGCCTGACAAAATTCCCAGCCTGGCCTCATCTCCCCTGTATAGACAGTCTTTTAAAACAGTTATCGGGGAAAGGGTCTTTCCAAAACTTGGATGAGCCCTGTGGAATAATCCACCACAAACTTTGGGGTTATTGAAACTCCTGTTGATTTCAAAATGACTCTTTTTAAACATCTCCTTAACAAGTCTGCATGTAAATGTTTTATGGATAATGGTTAAGTATGTTGTCTATGCCTGCTTTTAGCAAGCTTCTTTACTAAAACAATTCACTTTTTCATTGTTCATTAATCAATATGCATTCAAATCATTACTTGCTCTGTGTATAGATTTGTACTACTACATTTTATACTAATACTTTGTTGCACACACCAGTGCTTAGTTACTGATTGGAAAGGGTCTTTAAACCTGTTCACCAATCCAGTTATCAAAGAGAGAGAAATAAAATAACTAAAGATAATTAAAACAAATAAGGGGGATGGTGGGACAGTGCACACACTGCAACAGTGCTCTATTCGAAATCCACTGCTATGCCAAGTCATAGCGTAACTGTACCATATTCATCATTAGACCACTGCTGTAGTAATGTTAACTAATGTGACCATTACCAAAGCTTTTAGTCAGACAGGGTAGAGGTTTGGGAGATAGAACTGGAGTCCAGTAACGCTCAAGGAATGATTCTGGCAAAACCTGTTATGGTTCTAGATTAGGCATCTATTTTGCAATGCCTGATAATGGTATGAAAGGAACACCAGACAGCTGCTCCTAAGATGGTGCTGGAGTCAAGACCCCTGAAAAGGCACCAGAAGAAACCACAATTCTAATAGAATGTGCTTTGATGTGACCTTGTACGAATTTGCCATGGAAATTCATCTAGATATGATCCATTTAGAGGGTGGAAGTCTTTGCTTTTTTCTTCCGAAGGAAATTAATTTGACCAGGCTTTCTAATGTTTTTAGTCTTAAACAAACAAAATTTTAATTTTCTGTGTGCATCCAGTAAACAATCTTTGCTATTTATTCTGAAGCCTAGAAAAACTTGCAGGGAGGTGGACAGATTGATTCAGCGACATTTTAGTAACCACTTTAAACATAAATGAATGGTTTGTCAAGAGGGTCTTCAAGTGTCAATGAAAGCTAAGAAAAAATGGGAAAAGACAACAGTTTGTAATTCAGAAACCCTTTGTTTCAGGAGCTAAGACTAGTAGTAATATTATTTTCCAAGGTCAGAATTTTAGAGATACAGAAAATAGAAGTTATGTCCTTACCATAACGTTCCATGTGGAGTGTTCATTTCGCCTTTGTTCTTACACATGGGTTCGGAGCCGATCCTCGGCTCCGTGCCGGCCGCTTGCAAGCTCTGCATCGAGAAGAAGCTCGAGACAATCTAATACCCACAATCCCCCTCTGCCTTTACCTCAGATCTAGTTTGCAAGCAAACCAGTCTCTAGAGAGAGCACATTCATGCTTACATCACATATGCACAGAACTAAGAGTCTATATATGACTATATATAAAAAGACACATAGACATATATATATATATATATATATATATATATATATATATATATATATATATATATATATATATGCCAACTATGTACACAACATCTGCAAAGCAGAAGCAGAATGCTCCCGGCCAGGCATCAAAAGAACGTTCTTCTTAAGGGGGGGAGGGTGGGAATGTAAGAACAAAGGCGAGATGAACACTCCACATGGAACGTTATGGTAAGGACATAACTTCTATATGTGATAGTGTTCAATCTCGCCGTTTGTTCTTACACATGGGTAGCGTCCCTAGCTCCTTGTTCCTGAGGAACTCACGGAAGGGCGTTCTTGAGCACAGTGGAACCAAAGGTTGCCCTGTCCCTAGAAGCCTTGTCTACCTTATAATGAGAAATGAATGTATGTGGCTTAGACCAAGTAGCAGCCGCACAAATAGCGTCTAGTGGTAGGCGGGCTGCATGAGCCAGAGATGTAGACACTGACCTTGTGGAATGTCCTTTGGGTTTGTGTAAGAGAGTTAGATTTGAGGAATCATAGACATAGATTATACAATCCGTTAGCCACTTAGAAAGAGTTCTTTTGGTAACCGCTAGTCCTTTCCTGCTATCAGCAAAGGCCACAAAAAGTTGATCAGTTTTTCTGTGATCTTTTGTTCTATCCAAGTAAAATCTTAGTTGTCTGTGAACATCTAATTTGTGCAACATATACTTCATTTTGTTGGAGTGATTTTTGAAGAAGGTGGGTAATTCAATGGACTGATTAATATTGTTAATAGAACACACTTTAGGGAGGAAGGATGAATTAGTTCGAAGAGAAACTCTATCAGAGTGAAAGATCAAATAAGGGTGCTTGATTGAGAGAGCCTGAAGTTCAGATACTCGCCTAGCGGAAGTAATGGCTACCAAAAAGAGAGTCTTCCAGGACAAAAATTTTAATGGGCAAGAGGAGGCTGGTTCAAAGGGGGGCAACATTAATTTAGATAACAACAAATTTAGACTCCAAGGTGACGTACGAGATCTGACTGGTGGTCTAATATGAAAAACCCATTTTAAAAAGGCTTTGCAAAGTCTGTGGGCCATAACAGGAGCCCCACATTCTTCCACATGGAAATTTGAAATGGCAGCCAATTGAACTCTTAATGTAGCAGGAGAAGCACCCTGATGGAATAAGTCCATTAAAAACTCTAATATTTTATTCAAAGGAGCTATAAAAGGATCCACTTGCTGTGTATTCGCCCAGCATACAAATCGCTTCCATTTACTAGAATATGTTTTAGTAGTGGAAGCTTTATGAGAAGCCACCAATATATTCCGAACTGCTGGCGAAAGAAGATCAGACCTGGCTAAGTTGGGAATTGGAGCAACCAAGCTGCTAGATGGAGGGACAGGAGCGCGGGATGGGGAGCCCCTGATGAGTGAGTCAATAGATCTGGCTCTGGGTCCAGAATCCAGGGTCCCCGAATGCAGTGTGTCTTCAGGAAGGGAAACCAAATTTGACGAGGCCAGAATGGGGCAATGAGGATTATTGTCCTGTGTAGGTTTCTGGCTTTCTGGAGAAACTTTGATATCAGGGGGAATGGAGGAAATGCGTACAGGAGTCCCGGGGGCCAATCGTGAATCAGTGCGTCCCTGGGGACTTCCCCTGGAGGGGGTAATAGGGCAAAGTAGCTCCTGCATTTGGCGTTCATTGGAGACGCAAACAGATCGCAGGAAGGCTGGCCCCACGTGCGAAAAATCCTTTTCGCCACTGACTGTTTTAGGGACCACTCGTGCGGTAACAGAATTGCTCTGCTCAGCCTGTCGGCTATGACGTTGGATGACCCCGGGATGTGCGTTGCTATTAGAAAGCGACCCGTGGACTCCGCCCACTGCCAGATTCTCATGGCCTCTCTGCATAGCTGATAGGACTTGGTTCCCCCTTGCTTATGTACCAGACTACTGACATGTTGTCCGTCTGAACTGCAATAGTTCCCAGAGGAAGAAGGGGAGCAAAGTGTTGCAACGCTAGAAACACTGCCCTCAACTCTAGAACATTGATGTGCAGATTGTACTCCAAATTGGTCCATTCGCCTTGGACTGTCTGTCCCTGAAAGATGCCCCCCCACCCTATCAGGGAAGCGTCCGTGGTCACCGTAACTGTAGGCGTGGGTAGCACAAATGGTCTCCCCTTGGAAAGGTTGCACGTTTGAAGCCACCAGTTTAGATGTGTTTTGCATGTTTTCGTTATAAGAATCTCGTGTGTTAGAGGTTGTTGTTGGAGCGTCCATTGTGCAAACAGTAGCCATTGTAGGACTCTCATGTGCAGCCTTCCCAAGGGTATTGCAATAAGAGAGGCTGACATGAGTCCCAAAACCTTCAGTACCAGTTTTGCTGGAGATTTCCTTGACAAAAGTAGAAGCCGTATGTGAGTCTGAAGTGATAGTATCCTTTCTGGGGGAAGTCTTAGAATTAACTGACGTGTGTTTAATTCTGCTCCTATGAACAAGATACTTTGTGATGGCTGAAGCAAGGATTTTCCGAAGTTTACGGAAATTCCTAGGTGAACACACAGTTGAAGAGTAAAGTCTCTGGCCTGTAATAGTTGACGCTGGGTGGTGGCAGAAAGGAGCCAGTCGTCCAGATACGGAAACACCTGGAATCCTTGGCGTCTCAAGTGAGACGCTACCACTGCCATGCATTTGGTGAAGACCCTGGGGGCTGAGGTCAGACCAAAGGGCAGGGCTCGAAATTGAAAGTGACTGGCCCCCAGCCGGAAGCGCA
This sequence comes from Protopterus annectens, assembly GCF_019279795.1. Taxonomy (NCBI): domain Eukaryota; kingdom Metazoa; phylum Chordata; order Ceratodontiformes; family Protopteridae; genus Protopterus; species Protopterus annectens. The sequence continues at coordinate 1,605,357,256 of NC_056726.1, read as the reverse complement.
AATGATCTCTGGATGCCCTGGCCATTTTGATGTGGTAGTATGCATCTTCTAGATCTACTGAGCACATCCAGTCGTCCTTCTGTAAGAATGGAAGGATCGATTGAAGCATGACCATTCGGAACTTTTCTTTCCTGACGAAGGTATTGAGGTAGCTTAGGTCCAGGATGGGCCTCCAGTCCCCTGTTTTCTTTGGAACTAAAAAGAACCTTGAGTAAGTCCCGAATCCTTGCTGGTCCGCTGGGACTGGTTGGATGACTTTTTTCTAGCAGCTTTGAAATTTCTATAGCTGCTGGCTCTCGCAGATGGGGCGGTACATCTGGGAGTCTTTTCTTTGGGATGGGATGGGATAGAAAGGGTATGTTGTAACCTCTGGTAACCACGCTTTTTACCCACTTGTCTGTAGTTATATTTTGCCAGGCCTGAGGGTATAAAGCTAAGCGACCCCCGACTGCCTCCAGAGCAGGACAGTCGGGCCTCCTCTCAGGAGTGCTGGAAAGGTTTACCAGGGAGTGTATCCCTGTCACCTTGATGTTGCGGACCCCCTCTGCCGCCAGGGCGGCGTCTTCCACCTCTGCCCCCTCCTCTGCCTCTAGAGGGGGCATCTCCCTGTGTGCCTGGGAAAGATCCTTGGGGTTTTGAAACCACATTTTCCCACCACGTTGCCCTTTGGGGTACGGTCTGGTTGGGGTGGAAAAACGGACTCCGACAGCAGACAGAGTCTTTCCCTCCTGTTCACACCGGGTAAGGGTCTCCTTTACTTTGGGGCCAAAGAGAGTGGCACCGTCAAATGGGGCGTTAGTAAAGGAAGACTTGAAGGCTTCCACAAATGAACATAAGCGCATCCAGGATTGTCTGCGAAGAGCAATCGCTGAAGCTGCTGCCCTACTCGAACCTTCGGCTGCGTAGGAAATCAGCCTCATGGACGAGTTCACAATGGATGTAAGGGTATTAAGTTGCGCTGTCACTTTCTCTGAGACAGCCGCATCTGTAGTACCCTGGAGGGTATCTCCCAACTCTTTGACTAGATCCCTCTGCAGACGTGTAAAATGGGTCAAATAGTTCAGGGACCGCATGGAAAAAGCCACTGAACTAAAAATGCGCTTCCCGTACCTATCCATCATCCTAGAATCTTTATTAGGGGGATGGACAGATGAGGAAGACTCCGACATCTCCTTTTTCGTGGCCGCTGCCACCACCATAGCGTCCACTGGAACTCCTTTTGTTAAGTAGGTCTTGTCCTGAGGTGCCGTGATGTATTTATTGGGTTTCCTTGGGACTGGTTCCACTGTGTCAGGAGCCTCCCACGCCCTTCGAGCAATTAGTTCCATTAATTCGTTGAAGGGCGGAGTGACCCAGGAGGAAGAAGGGCGAGCACCAAATGCCTTCAGCAAAACTGACTCATCCTCAGAAGGGGGAAGGGACTGCCAGTCACCTCTCTGTTTCAGGATCTCCAATATGTCCGAAAAAGAGACATCTTCTGAAGGTGACTTAGGGGACCCTTCTGACTCATCTAAGTCAGTATCAGATGTCAAGGATTCTTGTGGAGAATCCAAGTGTCTCCTCTTACACAATCTTTTCCTAGGGACTTCTTCGTGGGAGCATCCGAAGAAGCCTCCGAGGAAGATGGGGCACCCTCCAGAGGTGGCTGAGACACTGGTGCCCGACGCTTGGATGTGACCGTGGGTGCAGAGGAGGATAACGGCCCTTTATGGGGAGGAGAGGTTGCTTCCACTGATGTGGTTGTCTGGGTAGACAACACCTTCCTCATTAGGTCGAAGCCCCGGGTCCCGCATCGAAGAATCCCCGGTTCGAAGAAATGGGAAGAATCCCGAAACAGGCACCGAAGGCATCGACCCGAGGCGGAGCCGAATCGATCCGCCGAGGCCCGAGGGAGAGTCGGAACCGAAACGTCGGTTCGACTCTCGGCCCCGGAACCAAGGACAGATCGTCGGCTCCGAGACTCAGGTATCGGGTCCGACGGAGTCGAGGTGAGAGGAACAGACCGAGAAAAAGACGGTTCTGGACCCGAGGGCTCCACAATCAGAAGATCAACCTCTTCCGGCTCCAAAGACTGAACAGGTCTCGGAGGAGGAATGGATGGAGACACTGGGAGGCCTTCAAGTTTCGACACCAACTGGGTGGAAACCGAAATAAGTTTGGACAGGGCCGAATGCTCCAATAACTTCTGCACCAGACGATCAACATCGATATCGGAGAGTTTGGAAGAAGAACGGGTCGAAGGAACCGAAGACGGAGCCGACCTCAATAAGGTGGAAGGAGGGAGCTCCATCACCGGTTCCAAGACTCGAGGCTCAGGAACCGATACCAGTTGAACACTCGGCCCCGAAGTCTGTGGAACCGGTGATCTAACTTTTGCTGAAGAGCTCGGAGCCGATGACTTGGGCTCCGACGTCTTCGATTCCTTAGAGGATTTCGATGCCTGGTCAGAAGCATCCAGAGCCTCCTGAAAAGAAGGTTTTAATAAACCTCTGTCCATGAGTTTCCTGCGCCTATCTGTCATGACCCTCCCACTAAAAGAGTGACAGATAGAACAGTCCTCTTGCAAGTGGAGAGGGCCAAGGCAGTAGACGCAGGAACTATGGTTGTCAGTCACTGACATTTTCTGGCCACACTGACAACGCTTAAATCCTGATTTTACCTTATCAGACATTTTACAATAAAGAGACAAGTCCAGTATTATAGTCAAATCCGAAAAATTAGTGTCAAATCCGATTTAAATGTCAAATCCGGTTTAAATCTAAGAAGGGTTGGTAGGCCCTGAAAAACTCTAACCGATTAATAAGATAAACGGTACCGAGAATCTAACCCACTCAACACACAAACACTCAGTATATCAAGTTATCCTTATCAAAGAACAAAAATATCCAATAAAATATAACAAATAAGTTATATCTTAACTTTAGATGCTCGAGCTAGCTCCCAGCGATGCGAACGCAGCAGCGGCAAACTAGATCTGAGGTAAAGGCAGAGGGGGATTGTGGGTATTAGATTGTCTCGAGCTTCTTCTCGATGCAGAGCTTGCAAGCGGCCGGCACGGAGCCGAGGATCGGCTCCGAACCCATGTGTAAGAACAAACGGCGAGATTGAACACTATCACATAACAATGTTTAAAGGGTGGCAAAGTTACTTTTTCAAGGATATAACTCAGTTCCCAAGGAGGGAGGAGGACAGATTTTATGGATAACCTGATATGTAGAACACTTATTAGGAATTGTGAGGCCTAATAATGTGAAAAAAGAAGTTATCATTTGGTGGGTAGGCTAAAATGGCTAACAAGTGCACCCTGATCAAGATATAATCCAAACCTGAATTGAGCACCTCACAAATCTACAAGGACGAAAGGTTATCCCTGCTTGAAATGATCCAGTCCTCTGTTGTGGTACATAGAAAAACTCTTCGATTTATAATTGTAAGACTTTACTGTTGCAGGCTTTGTAGCCTCCTTTAATACCTGTAGAACATCAGAATAAAGATGCCTTAAAGGAATTAGAAGCCTAACATTCAGACTGAGGGTCACAGTGCCTTCGGGTTTGGATAAATTAGGGAACTTTTCTGTTGTGTGGGGTAAAATGTGGTGATTTGCCCTTGGCCAGATGAAAAAGGGAGAAAGTTGTGTCCCACTTACCATAATTGTAAATGTTAGAGTAGATCAAAGTTACAGTACTGATTCTTGGGTCTTCCTGCCATGCAGATGTCTACGACTAGCCCGATTTAGAGAGTCTTTACATCATCCGTTGAATGATGGACATCCAAAGACTGACATCCAGACATCAGGGTATACGAAAGGTGTCCATCAGAGCCATCTTCAGGTCTTTTTTGAGTACTGAATGGGTAGTCTGATGCCTAGGACAGTATGATCTCCCGCTTGTCTGGATTTAAGTGGGAAGGAGGAAAAAAACATAGGAGAGAGAGGATGATGGAGTACTATCTGCAGAAAAACTCATCTATCCCCCTGCAACCAGGAGATGAGGGGCTGGAGGGTTAGCGTATGTACTGCAACAATGATCTACTCGAACATCTACAATTATGGTAAGTGGGACACAATTGTACTATATTCTTTGTAGTCAATGTTGTGATGAAGGTTATTGGGAGGACTCCCAAAGCTGAAAAGTTGGGTGGTGAGTCATCTGTAGGACCTTAGGAAATCAGAATTTGTATAATAGCAGAAAAGAAACCTGTTCTAGCCCTGGAAACATTTCCTAGGTGTTTTGTACAGGTGTGTACTTAGTTCCACTTGAGGAAAGCAGTGGTAGTTACCCCATGTCTGGTGGAGTGGGCTTTAATATGTCCAAGTAAATTCTTTCCATGGTGTGAGTAACACAAAGTAATACAGTTAACTATCCATTGAGAGATGGTTTGTTTGGAGATTGGTTTGCCCTCTTTACCCTCTTGGAAAGCCACTATCAATTGTTTGCCCTCTTTATCCTCTTGGAAAGCCACTATCAATTGCTCTGCTCTATTAGGGCTTTTTGCTGTCTTGATAGTACCTGATCTGCCTGTGTACATCCAGACAGTACAGGACTTACTCTACCCTGTTCCGTGTATTTGGGTAGAAGACTTAGGTGGATAGCCTGGTTTAAGGCAAGTTCTGATACCACTTTAGGCATAATGGATGGGTTTGTTCTGGAGGTGACCCTATCCCTGTGGTAGACCATGAAATGCTCTTTACACACAGGCTTGTAGGTCAAAAACTCTCCTAGCTGATGTAACAGATCCAAGGCAGGTGGTTTTCCATGTCAGCATCTTTAGTGAGGCAGTGGCAGCAGGTTCAAGTGGGGAAAGGTTAGTTTTTCTAATGCAAGTCAGACCCCATGCCAGAATGGGGTTCCTTCAGGGTGGTCTCAAGTGAATCAACCCTTTTAGAAGAAGTTTCATGTGGGGGTGTAAAAACACAGTTGGCACACTGTGCAGGCAAGTTGATATTGCAGATGTATGTACCTTAATGGTGGAATAGGAAAGTCCTAGTCTACAGAGGCCTGACAGGTACTGTAAAACTGAGCTAATACCTGCTTCAGCAGGTTTAGTGTAATTACTGGGACACCAATCAGAAAATCTTTTCCACATTGACAGGTATGATTTTCTGGTATTGGGCTTTCTTGTGCCCAACAGAATGGAGAGCATGTCCTCAGGATAGGATGCATTCCTAGGTGTCACAACACAATACTCCAAGCAGTTAACTTGAGGGTGGCTAAGTGGTGGAGGAAGACAGACCCCTTGACTTGGCTGAGATCTCTCTCCTGTAGCCGGGTGCAGAATTTCCCCTCACTGAGAGTCAGGTGGAGGGAGAAGGAAGCCAATATGACTGCGCTGAGTCTGTCTGCCCTAATTTTGTCAGTACCATGGGGATCAGGGTAAGGGCAGGAAGGCATACAGGAACCAGTTTACCCATGTGAAGGAGAATGCATCTATTTTCCAAGCTCCTGTGTGCTGTGTTCTAGAGCAGAACTTCTGTAGCTGCTTGTTGTGGAGATAGGGGGATCCCCTCAATAGACCTGTGTGCCTCTGTATAGTCAAATCCAAGACCACCTCTGTTTTCAATATCCATTTGTTGGGGTCTAGAAAGTCCCTGCTCAGACAGCGCAGTGGTGCAGCGGTAGCATTGTCACCTCACAGCAAGAGGTTCTCCGGTTCGATTCTCGGCTAGGGTGCCTTCTGTGTGGAGTCTGCATGTCCTCCCTGTGTTCGTGTGGGTTTCCTCCGGGTGCTCCGGTTTCCTCCCACATTACAAAGACATGCATCTGGAGCCTTTCTCCCCGGGCCTCCGCTGAAAATTGGCTTCGTTCCAAGTCGGACTTTCCCGGTTAACAAATGATAAATAATAAAAAAAATAAAATAAAAAAAAAAAACAGTCTGCTAGGGTATTGCTCTGGCCTGGAATATAACAGATTATGAGGGTTAGCACCATTCTCTTAAATCAGCACCAATTTTTTTCTGGCAAGGGTGCACAAAGGTTAAGACAAAGTTCTCCCTATTTTATGTACCACATAACTGTGGTGTTGTATGTCTAGATTAGCAGTGACCCTGGGCTTAAGGTTTGTTGAAAGGCTTTTATGAGCAGGTAGACTGCTAGCAACTCTCCCTCATTTCTATGCAACTTCTGCCTTGGGGATCAAATGCCCTGTACCTTCAGAGGTCTGAAGTGGGCTCCCCAAGCTATGCCTGAACTGTCTGTGGTAACTGCCTTGTCTGCATCTGACAAAGTGAAATTTGCCCCTGGGTTCATTTATATGGTATTCTTCCACCACAGGAGTTCCTTTACAGGCAGAGAAGGAAAAGCAGTAAGGTTTCCAGGTGTTAGGAGTGCTGCACTCCAAATATTTTTTTTCAGAAACAGCTGGAGTTTTCTCATGTGCAGCTTTGCAAATGGAATCATGAGAAGGCAGGATACCATGTACCACAGTACTTTCAGGAATTCTCTTCCAGTGACCAATCTGCTTTGGAAGCAGAGTTGTCAGGTAGCCTGTTGAGAAATCAATCATGTCTTGAAGAAAGGTTTTCTGTTGAAGAGAGCCCATGAGGGCTTCAAAAAGAATATCCTTGTTTGAGGCAGAGTTTGAGATGTTTAAAGATTTAAATTGAGACCAATTTTCTAAATACAATCTACGGTGATCTAAAGTGAATCTTCCATGAATTTGACAGTATAAGTGGGGGTAAATATGAATCCCTAGAGTTATGAAATGTGTTTTCAGAAGAGCTAGGCATTTTGTAAAATCTTTTTTGAGTGCAGTAGACAGTCCTAATGGAAAGCACAGAACTGGAAGTGGGGGCCTGTTTCTACAAATCATAGGTACTTTCTGTGACTACCTGCTATGGGGCCATGGCGGCAAGCATTCTTTTGGTCTATGATGATCATGGAGGCATCCTGAAAAATCATGGGCAGTAATTTCTGCAACGTAAGCATTTTGAATTTTGGGATGTTTAGGAACCTGTTTAGCTCGAAGAGGTCCAAGATGGGCCTCCAAGTGCCTTTTTTTCTTGGGACTAGAAATATCCTTGAATAGAAGGAGCCTTTTTACTCTTGTCCTGGAGGGACAAGATGATGGATCCTTGGTGAAGTAGCTCCCTGGGGATAGGTGTGAGTGAGTTTCTTGCTCTTTTGGTGGCTTTGGAATGCCCAACAAAGATGTTATGTCTCTGAGCTGAATACTGCACCCCTTTCTCTATGATGTTGAAGACCCAGAGGTCCTTGGTGATGAATTTCCACTGATTTAGGAAGGAAAATTTTCTTGCCAGAGGTTTGGCTGGGACGGGAACAGGTAAAGAAGGTAGGACAGAACACAGTCAGTCAAAGTGATTTTCTGTGCTGGCTGGGTTCTTTGGAGCGCCCTGCCCTTTGTGATTGTGCTGTATGTCATCTCCTAGATTGTCTTTGTCTTTTACCATGGGGGGGGGGGGTCCTCCCCTTGTCTTGTTTAGGTGGAAAAGGCCAAACTTCTGAAGGGTAATTCCAACTGTACATCTGAATTGGAGACTGGTGAAATTCTTTCACAGTTTTATTTATTTATTTATTTCCAGTTTGATTACCGGGGAAGTCCACTGGGCCCAGAGAGCCCATTTTCAGTGGAGGCCCACGGAGAAAAGCTCAATGAAACAAATTACAGTAAAGATAGCAGTCCAGTGAAAATAAGGTACAACTACATCTCAAATAATACAAAGTGTGAGCAATATTGCCCATAGTGGAAAAATATTGTGCAGATATATTTTAACAAATTCACACAGTTAAGTCAAAGTCAAAAGCTATTTACAGAGTGTGAGAGATTGTATGGGATTAGCTATAGAAGGTTATAGCCAGCTATAAGGTGCTTAGCAACACAGGAGGATATCCTCCCAGGTGATTTTGTTAAAGAGTTCTATGTAGGGAGAATGCAGTTACAGTTCCATTTAGAGAAGAGGTAGGTGTAAAGCTGTGTTTTAAAGTTGTTTGTATTTGACATTGTCCTTAGTGTGGAAGGAAGAGAGTTCCATTTCTTACCTAAGGAGAAGGAGAGGAGAAGTTGTCCAGCAGGATGTTTAGGTTTGTGGATAGTAATCAAGTTTTGGTGTTCAGATCTGAGAGTTCTGTTTGGGGTGTATGGGGGAGGATGTTGGTTAGAGCTGGACATTTGGTTGGTTAAATATTAGTCTATGTGAGCTGGAGGAAGTCCAGGCAATTTATGAATTCTAACCAGTTGAGGGATTGGAGGGTAACACAATGATGTACGGAATGTTTGGCTTTGGTGGCAAATTTAGAAATTTTGTTATAACAGCTTTCAAGTTTGGAAGTGATGGAAGAGGATAAGTTCGTAGTGGGGCACCATACAGAAGGGAAGGAAGGAGGTAAGAGGAGGCCAGAGTATGCCTGGTAGAAGTAGAGAGGAAGTGGTTGTTCCTGTATAGCATACCTAGTTTTTGGTGGGTTTTCTTTATATTTTGCTGAACATGGATGTCGAACTTGAGGTGTTCGTCTACAGTTACACAGAGTAGTCTGGCGAAGGGAAGAACTTCGGCGAGTTGTTTTGGCTAAGGACTTGGAAAGAATTTTTATCAACAGAGAAAGATTTTGAGGGAGATAATAGTAGTAGTTTAGATTTGTTAGCATTGAGAGAAAGGTGATTTTGGCACATCCAGATCTCAGTTGTTGAGAAGGCAGTCAGTTTTAGATAGGAGTTCAGAGAGGTTAGAGGCAGAGCAGACAAGTGTAGAGTTATCTGCATATTGGATGACTTTGGCATTAGGAATAGCAGAGTTAAAGTTATTGATAAAGATATTAAACAGCATTGGTCCAAGGATGGACCCCTGTGATACTCCAGTAGGAGTAGGTAAGAAAGGTGAGTTGCCTTTTTTTCCATTTCACAGTCTGATATCTATCAGACAGATAGCTTGAGAACCAGGAAAGAGTGTTTTGGGAGAGATTTATGTTTGATAGACGACTTAGAAGGTGCTTATGGGAAATTGTACTGAATGCCTTAGAGAGATCTAGGAGCACTGTGGATACTAAGTTCCTGGAATATTGGGCTTGATTGACAGTTTCTAAGAATGAAAGTAGAGCTGTTACAGTGCTATGTCCAGGTCGAAAGCCATGCTGGGTAAGGGTAAGAAGTTGTTTTTTAGTCAGAAAATGCATAAGTTGGAGGTGAATGCATTTGTCTACGATTTTGGAGATTGGAAAGGGAAGAGCTATAGGGCGGAAGTTTGAAATGTTAGTGTTTTTGCCTCCCTTGTGGAGAGGAAGAATAAAGGTGGAACGCCAAAGTTCAGGGACATAGGATTCCTTTACAGATCTATTAATTAGGATACTAATTGGGAGAGCTATACCATGGGCAGCAGACTTGAGAAAAGAAGACGGGATGTTGTCAGGTGCATTGGAGCAGGGTTTAAGTTTGGATAGAAGTCTTATTATGTAGTTTGTGGAGACAGGTTTAAACTCAAACATGGGGGAGGACTATTTGGGGACTTAGATGAGGTGGAATGTGGGAGAGATGGGTCGTTGTTGGGTTGGACATTGTCTGTATAAAGAAAGTTGAATAGTGAGGCTAATTCGAGGTCATATTTACTTGGGTCGGATATGGGTTATTTTTGGAGCTTGGGTTGAGGAGTGAATTTATGGAGTTCCAAAAAAGCCTAGGGTTTTGTGGATGGTTGGACTGGAGCTTAGTGTAGTAGGATTTTTGGTCTTTGAAGATTTGTTTTTTTGCAAAGTTATGGAGCTGTGTATATTGGAGAAGGGTTTCGGGAAATTTATTCTTTTGGTAAAGCTTCCAGGATTTGTCTCTCTGATGCATAATTTGCTTCGTTTCTTTGGTTAGCCAAGGGGCAATTACAGTTTTTATTCTTTTTTTTTTTCCCTTGGTGGAGCTAGAGGAATTTAGAGTGTCTAGGAAAGTAGAATTCAAGTGGTCTACTGCTTTATCGAGTGGAAGGGTTTTTAGAATGATCCAATTCATTTGTTTGAGATAGTAAGAGAAGGTTTTGGGGTCAAATTTACTAAGGTTGCGGGTCTGAATATATTGATGTTGGTGTGGATGGGAGACGGTTGCATGGTAAATGAATGCTGGGAGGTGTTCACTAATAAAAGTCAGAGATGGTGCCAGAGTTGGTAATTTTATATGGATGGGTGTCTAAGATCCAATCAAGAGTGGATCCTGGGGGATTTGTTTTATTGAGTCTGATGATGGAGTGGATTACTTGAGTAAAGTTAGAGAGGTTAATAGACAGGGAGGGCATGGGACTGTTTATCTTATTCCAATTAATGTTTACATCACCTAGTATGCAAGTTTAGAGGTTAATTTCAGCCGAGGCCCATTGGAGTATGTCTTCAATGGTTGAAACGTTATTTCCAGGTGAGATATAAAGGGCAATGATACAGAGGCTTTTGTGATTATTCATTTTTAGTAGACAGACTGTTAGTTCTGCATTGGCGAATTTAAGAATGGGTTTTGGTAGGGGAATTAAGGTAAGTAGATTGGAATAGATTAATTCAACACCTCAGCCTTTTTTCTTTGGGCAGTCGCATCTAAGATTGTGATATCCAGAGGGTAGGATTTCAGAGTCAGAGATGTGGAGTTTGAGCCAAGTTTCACAGATGGCTACAATGTCAGGTTGGTTATGACTCAGTCATGCTTGAAACTGATGTGCTTTGTTTTTGAGACTGTGGGCACTGAGTGTAAAAAACTTAATTGTAGGGGGATGAAAGGTTAGAGGAAGTGGGGTGGTAATTATTTGTGGATGGCTTAGGTCCGCGGTTGGGGTGAATGTCTCCAGCTAAGACGAGGTTACTGAAGGAAGTTATTTTAGTGTGTTTTGGTTTGGATTTAGGGTATTCTGGATGGTCTAGTATTTGTTTAAGAGCAAGTGTCTTTGCTGTAGTGAAAACAATTTTAGGATTACAAATGTGCAGAGGATTGAACTGAAACAGAGAAGATGAGATGGAAAAGAAATGATTATTTGTGTGAGGGAGGAGATGGTTTTTGCGTGGAAGTATGGAAAGGAGTAGAGAGTGGAAACTGATTGGAGGTATAGGAGCTGGCATGGTATAAAGTTGTTAGGAGTACTAGGAGGGAGATGGGGGTTCAGAGTGTTAGGAACGGTAAGGAAAGCATGGTTAGAAAAAGGTAGTTTAATATGGGAGGATTTGTAGTTGGAGAGAAAAGCTGTGGGGTGAGAGGGGGTAGTGACAGAGTGATGTCTAATTAGTGATGTATTTAATGACTGTGGGTGAAAGGAGGAGGGGCAAAGAGGGTAAGGTTTTGACTACTGTGTTTTGTGGGTGGGGAGTAGTGAAATAAAAGTAGGAGTAGTGGGGGTGGGTGAGAATTGGGGACAGGGTAGGGGTGCGGAGTGAGCCCGCAGCACGAATGGAGCGGGTAGAGCCAAGTAGAAGGAAGAAAGCCAGCAGTAAGTTATTAGTGAAGCTGAGAACTAGCTCAGAGGTAAGGAGGCACTGGCATAAGGCACCGTCTGTGAAATTAGAAGGATGCAGAGGGTTGATAGGGGATAGGAGCTGAAAATAGGGCAGCAGCAGTTTAGTAGAGTATAGTAAGTGTACTTACATGCGAGCACACTACTGGGGATTCCTATAAAGCAAGGCAGAAAAGCTAAGTCAAAAGATGGTGCCTTTCTACAACAGGTTTTTTGATACCTCTGTAATTAAGCATGAGTGGGAGGGGAGGTGTGCAGTTTCAAGGTGGGGGAGGGGCATAGACAAGAAAGTAATATAAGGTTGAGTCAGAAAAACTGGACTAGGCCAGCTGTTAAAAAGAAAACAGGAAAATCAAGCTAAGTTAATTCCAGGTCAGTGTGGTGCAGTATTTTCCTAATAACTACAAATGTTATGGTACTAATCTAGTACAGAGTGGTGAAAAGGACCATCACTTCTGCAGGGAAAAACAAAAGAAGTATGGGCTGCAAGTACATAGGTAAACTTTTTCCAAGAGAAAGTAGTTTGAAGTAATTGACCTAGGAGTACTATAAGAAGAGAGAAATGGGAGGGGGCAGTAGTGTGCACGCGTACAGTGAAGGGAGAGAGTCTTCAGTTTGGAGGACAGATTAAATACAACTCTAACATACACTAGTGTAGCTGAAACCACTTCAGTGTTCCACTCACGCAGGGTCTCACAGTGCAGGGCAACGAGACAGCCTTGGGTTGACTGGAGGTTGGCCAAAATACCGGATGTAACTTTTGCTGAGGGGAATGCGAGCACACTACTGGAGATTCCTAGGAAGCAAGGCAGAAAAGCTAACTCAAAAGATGGTGCCTTTCTACATCAGGTTTTTTGATATCTCTGTGTTTTAATTTGCTTTCCTTTTTTGTCCAGTTTCTCAAAGGTCTGCTCAGCTGGAAGACCAAAAAACAGAATTCCTTGCTCTTTACCTGATCTGACAGGGGCTGGGTCCTGAGCCATGCATGCCTGTGGATTAAAGAACTTGTGGCAGTTCCTCTGCAATAAGCATCTAAGGATTCACAGCCACATTTTAGGGAGTGGGTGGGGAGTTGTAAAGCTTCTCTGGCTGTCTTCTGGATTCTGCAACAGAGTCTATCTTAGCTAGCATTTTTGTTTTGAAGAGATTCAAGGTACTTCAGCATATGGAACTGACAATTCAAAGCTCTCACTGACAGTGAGGCACAGTCATAGGCTTTCTTCCCAAATCTTTTGAGTAATCTGCCTTCCCTGTCATTAGGCAGGGAATGTCTTGTTGGTCCTTAAGTAACATATTTTGTGAATTCAAATGACACAACAAAAAGGTCAGCTTTCAGACTTTAATAGAGTTGCATCTGAGACTGAAACACTAAAAACCCTGTCTGGTTTCCTAGGTGCAGGAAGTAGAGAGAGTCAGGATGCAGGGTTATGTCTTCAAAGTCATCATCCAAGACAACATGTACTGCAAGAATAGCCAGTGGTCTGGGTGAGGATAAGCTTAGCAGTTCCCTGTAGTGGGTCTGAACCTAGGAGAACTGCTTACTTTCCAAAATGAAAGCTTCCTTCATTCTATGTAAGGTACCTCTGAAGGAAAGGTCCTCAGGGGGGGAGGCAGAAGAGAGTGGGGTCTGAGTTTGGTCAAGTTTGAGATGACAAATGGCCAGAGGAAGACAATTCTTCCTCATCCTCTGAGGCACAGGACTCATTCTCCTCATGAAAATCTAGTTCCCTGCTCCTTTCAGATGGGGAGGCCTCAGAGGTAGAAGAATGAGAGTGTTCTCAAGATTTTCATGAAGGCCACAAACTCCTGTGCTACTTTAAGGAGGTTTTGGGACTCAGTCTGAGAAGCAGTGGTCAGTGCAGTTAGTGGGTTGGGCAGCTCTAGCCATACGAGTTGTTTCAGAGCAAGACAATCATGGGTTCTGTGGAGCAGATTTGCAGCAAATCTGGCTATCTTATGGTAGCATGATTCAAGTTTGCTTAAGTCTGGGTATTTTTTTTTTTGAGGTTAGTAAATATAGGGGAGTCATAGAGGAAAGTGGATAGTAGGTGGGTTCTGGCAATATCTTGTCTGGATAACAGCGCTTATGGCTTGTCAGCCTTTTTTGCTTTTTCATAAGGACAGGGTGTCCTTGTGTACCAATTCTTTTATGCCCAAGGTGGTGAAGGAGTTGTCACTTAATCTATTCATTTCCCTACTTTTCCCCCCTTCTCCACAATCTCTTAGTGAGAAAGTTTTACACACCCCGGACATGCACAGACAACTCAGATTTTATTTGTATAAGACTAAGGACATCATGAAATCTGATCAGCTTTGGTTTGTTTTCATCCCAGGTCTTTGGGATTGGCAGTTTCCAAGCGGACCATTTCTTCCTGGATTTCAAAAGCTATTTCTTTGTGTTATGTTCTTCATGGTAAGACTCTTCCTTTCTCGGTTAAAGCTCACTCTACTAGAGCTGTGGCTTTTTCTGATGCATTTTCAAGGGGTTAAACATTAGAAGGCCATGAATGGTGTTAGAGAGCTCTATGGGTCCTTCCTCCTCCCAAGTTTCTTCCTGACCATTGGCACTCTCCCTCATGTTAAGAATACTGCAACAGTAAACTAGAAGGGCATAGTATAGTTGTGTAAACTCTTACCATAATGATGGATGTCCTCCTCTTCACTGTTGCAGTATTTAATCCTCCCTCCTACCCCCAAGTCTTTTTTTCTCTTCTGGATGTACTGTTATCCTCTCTTTACACAACCATACTATTTGTTGAAATTAAAAGTGAACCTCAGTTTGAGAGAGACGTTGATACTGAACTGTAATCATGAAGAATCCTTTGATCTGAAGTAGGTTGAGTGAGGAAGTCACTCAAATAGAGACACATGAAGGTATCCTGGAGTCTGCTGAACATTATGACAGGGTCTAGAGACTTTGTGAACATTCATGGCGCAGTGGAAAGCTCAAAATGAAAAGTAAATTAAAATAGATATCCCAAAATACAGAGTCTTAAATACTTTCTGCACTCTGGATGAACAGGGATATAAGGAGAAACATTCAAGTAGAAGGTAACCAACAGAACCATACTTCTCAACTGTCCAGACTTTTGCCTATTTTTGGTCCGTTTCTCATAAAATATGTGGTTTTCTGGCAAGCTGGCAAATCACTGGGGATTGACATCACTACATAATGACATATTTAGTTTAGACTTCATATTCTTCATAAAATGCATGTTAATAAACCTCTTTTTATTCCAACAACTTTGTAAGTTTATAAGATCAGTATTTAAATCCTGCCCACATTTTTGGGCCTTTGTCTCCCACATTACTTTAAACTTTGTTCATATTTCTTGCACTATGAGGTTGAGAGGTATGAACAGAGCTCTGGTAAAGATCAGAAGTAAACGAGCTTGATACCTTAACATCAGAATGGATAGGCTCACAATTAGTCTAAAAGTCCCTTCTTTTCTTGGGATAAAGAAAATATTGGAATAATTTTCCTCTTAAACAGTAATGGATACGTTCTAGTACTCCCTGATGGATGAGATAATAAATGACTATAAAGACCAGATAGTGTTGGTTCGAAGGAATCTTAGGAATTCCAGAAGGAACTGTGTATGGGTGGGTGGATGGGTTTACAATGAAGTCTGTATCGAAGGGAGCATAGTCAAAAATTAGAAACTTTGCCTGAAAAGGAACCTTTGGGTCCTTAGGCTTGCCCTGACATTTTTTTTTCAAAGATGTTTTACTCTTCTGCCAAGACAGCTTTTTTTTTTCCACAAAAGCCAAAACTGCCAAGTTTAGAAGTGCCAGGTTCTTTGAAAATTTGTAATATGGGAAAGAAAAAGGCTGTTTGAACATTTGCAGCATTTTCCTCTTTCATTCAATATCTTAAACATTTCAGCAGAAGGAGATTTATCTATTTGTTGGCATTTGTTTACCAACTTAGTTTGACTAGGCCTAAAAAGATCCTTTTTTCAGCAGAGGCCTGAGGAGAAAAGCTCCAGTACAAAAATACAATTTATAATTCATGATTACACCTGAGAGTTATAAACAAAGTCAAAAAGACAGCTGCACAAACTGTAACAGAAAGAGGTATTACACAATGCTGTATAAAATAACTAAGTGTAATATGATAACATTTTGTGACAACAATACAATACTGAAATAATGGAACTATAATTATACTAAGTTACAAGGAAAATTAGGAGGTGAATAAATAGTATTCACTATAGAATATGGACTACTAAAAACTAGCTAAGATACAAGCTCGTATGCTGAGTAAAAAATAGAAGACAAAAAGTATCACACTGCACACAAAAAATGTAGGTTAGCGCTTTCGTTTATATAATACATAAACTTCTTCAGACATAATTACATGGGAAATAAACATTTAAATAAACAATTAAGAAATGACATCATTTCCTATCCAAAGAAAAAAATTCACAATAAAAGCCTCATTATCCACCAAAATAAAAGACATGCCTCAAAATAAAAAAATCTCCAACTACAAAATAAATTACATAAGTCTAACCATCAACATTTTCTTAGCAAAGCAAATGCTTGAAAATAATAAATAAATACAAAAATAAGCAAAAAACAAAATTAATGTTCAAAGAGCAATATATACAGAAACATTAAAAAGGTTTTTATAGAAACACAATGATAATTATCTACGTAAAGCCTTCAATTTCAAAACACTCTTGATGGAAATAGTGTCATTCAGTCCTGGCAAAACTGAAGCATTCAACTTGAGTTGCCATAAAAGTTCTTTTTCCTCAAGTTGTAAGGAAGCTCCTGGACCTCCCCTATTATTCTCGGCAACCTTATCAATAATCAAAAAGCAAAATTCATGTGTAGGAAAAGATAAAATATGTCTAGCTAAAGCATTTGTAATATTTGCTTTAGTGATGGCATAACAATGTTCATAAATTCGGTTTTTAAAGGCCCTGTCGGTTTTGCCAACATAGAATGAAGGGCAATTTCGACATAATGCCAAATAAACCACCCCTCTTGTATTACAATTGTATTTGTCCAATAAATAATATTTTTTACCATTTATCATAAACATATTGGTTACCAGTATGCACTTGCACCAATGGCAGGATCCGCATTTAAACATCCCGCAATGCGGGCAGTGACATTTATAATTAGCTGTTTCAAGAATAGCCTTAAG
This sequence comes from Protopterus annectens, assembly GCF_019279795.1. Lineage (NCBI taxonomy): Eukaryota > Metazoa > Chordata > Ceratodontiformes > Protopteridae > Protopterus > Protopterus annectens. Next base: position 1,605,340,680 of record NC_056726.1, on the reverse strand, counting down.
ATTCCTACCTTTTTTAAAAGTTACAAGGGGTTGTTCCCCCACATATTTACTTAATGCTCTATCCTCTACTAAGAAATACCTATTCTTACAAATAATGGCTTTCAACAAGGGTGCATCTTTAGAAAAAGTGGTGATAAAACTCAAGTTAACAAAATCCTTGCTATCATAGTCAAGCTGTTGTACTAAAGGAATCGATACGTTAGATGGATTTACAGTATCATTGGGGCACTCAATACACTCATTCTCAGATGAATTTTTATAACTGAGGATTGGTTTAAAATAACCATGTGCCCTTTTAGATGAAACTTCAGAAATAAGTTCCTCTAACAAATTAACAGGGTAGCCTCGTTTCATAAACATATTTCTTAACAAGCTACACTCATCCAAGAAATCTTCCTCCAATGTTACCATCCTAGCCGCTCTTACTAGCTGTCCTTTAACAACACCCCTCTTCTGATGAAAGGGGTGGCAGCTGGAAAAGTGGAGGAATGCATTTGAATAAGTGGGTTTTCGAAAAATCTTAGATGTGAATGCATGTAATACAAAATTCTTAGCTAAATTTACATCTAAAAATGAGATCTCATCCTCTTGAAAATCCCATGTGAAATTCAAGAAGTTAGTAAAACTAGTCACCCTTTCAAAGATCTGTCACCCTTCCAAAGAATAAAAATATCATCCAAGTAACGGGTGTACCAGGCGGCCCTACCCTGGAACACGGGGTCTTTAAATAGGAATTGCCTTTCCCAAAATGCCATTACTGTATTGGCAAAAGTTGCACCACAAGGGGACCCCCATGGCTACACCAGTTTGTTGTAAATAAAATTCAGACTCAAAAAGGAAATAATTATTGGCTAATACTAATTCCAATAAGTATATGACCAAATCAATTTGATCTCCATCCATCTTCTGATCTAACAAAAAATCCCTGACCCATTCACACCCTAGGTCTTGTGGTATACAGGTGTAAAGGTCACATACATCGATGGTAAAAAAAATTTAAATCTCTTTCAAAAGAAAAAAACACTTAAAGATTCCAAAGAAGCCCAGGAATCCTTGCAAATTTGTTTCTGATTTTTTAGTAAATCTTTTAGTTTACAGTCAACGAATCTGGCACAACCATAAGTGATGGACTGCCTACCCATCAATAATGGGGCGAAAAGGGGGTTTATTCAAGTTCTTATGCATTTTGGGCAGCTCAAATAGTGTAGGAATAATTGGGTGTGTTATATTAAGAAAATTGAATAAATCAATGTCTATGCGGCCTTCAATAAATAAGTCATTAATAAAACCCTTAAATTTACGATAGGCCCCATTGATTTCATTGAGGGAGACCCTCAAATAGGCTGCACTATTCAATAAAGCTAAGATATCAGTAGTGTAATCAGCTTTATCCATAAAGACCAATCCACCCCATTTATCTGGTTTACAGATTCGGATGTTAGCAAACTTTAAACTATTTAAAGCATCTTTCTCACTAATAGTAAGATTCTCATCCAAAGAATTAGATGGGTGCCGTGCATTTAACAAACTTCTAAAGTCATTCTCACATATTTTTTCAAATAGTGAAATAGAGGGATGTAAGGGTGGATTAAAAATACTAGCCACTTTAAAATCCCTCGCAAGGCTATACTTCCAGCCTTAAGAGGGATTTTAAAGTGGCTAGTATTTTTAATCCACCCTTACATCCCTCTATTTTTGAAAAAAATATGTGAGAATGACTTTAGAAGTTTGTTAAATGCACGGCACTTTCAGATTCAAGCGCAACCCCATTCCTTGCAAAACACTTGAAAGACCTCTTCAGTTTTTTGGAACCTCTATGTAATTATCACCGCTCAGGCATCCCTACTAAAGCACTTCCTAAAGCGTAACCTACACTTCAGGATACAAGTCACGAAATAGACATTAATCTACTATACAACAATTTACCTCACAAGCAGTTAAAAACCTTGGACAAATTCCAGTGCATGTCTGATAAGGGCACAGTGTGGATGAGAGCAAGGGAAGTGGCCTACACCTTTAATGAAACAATCAGCAACAGAATCATCTTATTCTATTATGAATTAACATTTTAGTAAATAAACTGCAAATTGTGACACCATCCAATATAGATGAATTTAAGACAGACATATGATCAGCTTTCCTGTTCCTTCTTGTCACCTTAATGTAAAAGCAAAAGACACATTTGAAACACAAGGAATGACTGATGAAATCCATGGGGGTTCAGTTATGTATTTGAAAATAACTGGTTACACAAAATGAAGCTCTGCTCCAATCTTTGAAGGAAATATGGGATGGTGTGGGAAAGTACATCTTTTTCTTGAGAAAAATATCTAGTAGTCATAGGAACATAAAACCCTCTCTGGTTTGATTAGCTGCTTGGGTGACTGAAAGAGATGGCCATCCTGGGGGTGGAAGGGGGAGACAGAGTGTGTAGCTGGCTATGTTCTGCCATAATTCTCTGGCAAAGGAAAAGGAAAAAAAAAAAGCAAATTTGCAGGTGGGGGGTGGACTAGTATAGGGCAGGTATGGCACATTTCTGCAGTGAAGAAGACTGCACTTTCTCATGCTCAGAGGTGTATTAGGCCATTAAAAAAATGCTTTCATTTCAAGGATACTAGCAAGGGAATAAAGCACTCGTAGCTCTAGGACTTGTGGCAGATCTCACTCTAAATCAGACAGAAATCCCCACGTAACAATGGATGTTTCTACGTTGAAGCAGACTGCGTACTTCATCATGCTTAGGGGTGGTTTTAATCCATCAGAAAAAATGCCCATTTTTCCAGGATACCAACAAGGGCATAAAACACCCTCACAGCTGAAATTCACAGGTGAAGTAACAAATGGGACAAGCCGGACTGGGGAGGCGAGGAGTTAACAGTTAGTGAACATGGGAAGACATACAAAAATAAATAAATAAATAAAAGTGAGTGCTACAGAAAACAATTAGTTTGCTCATCATAAGGTATGGTCTTCTTGGAAAATATTTACCACTCAGTTCAAATGACATCATATTCTCCATAAATCACCTACAGATAAGAGGCTTACCAGCCTGCCACCTCCTGCTCAGTTGAGAAGGCAAATTTCTGCCTCTCTCAACAAAATGTTTTGCTTGACACACAAGGTCATTTAAGGTGGGTATGCTGCTACCACACAGCTCTTGGTTCTCTGGTAGGCAGAGCTGTGTATGTGTGCGTCCATGTGTACGACTGTGCATGGACACATTGACAGGATCGGCATTCTGTTCAAGAGTAGTTTGCTCAGACTTACTACCACCGAGTGCTGGTGTAGGCTTCTGCTCCCCTATAACCCTAAATGAGATTAAAATGCATTTTGTAATATGAATAAATATAAAATTTTAGTAACACAACCGCACATTTTACACACAAGTATTTCTAAATACATTTTAATTACTTATTTGAATTGGTTTACCGGAGCAGAGCGCTGACCAATTCTGGACAATTTCAGTCTCAGAACTCAAAAAGCAGTATGACTCATGGTCTCCTCTAGACATTTTAAATGATGCACACCTTTCTCTAACGATAGAGTACAGCATCACAGTCACCTTTCAGGATACTTATTCTTACTGCTCAGTACCAAGTACATGGCTTACCGGGTCACTTCTGTTAAAGAGCAAAATTCTCCCTTCTAAAGAAATGTTTTTTACTGAGCATTGCAACAGAAACTGTATGGCACAAGCTCTGGAGTGAGTGAGTGAGCTAGCAAGCACAAGTGGTTGTGTGTACATGCATGCATATCTGTCAGAGATTGCTATGATGGGAATTCTCTTCTTCAAGGGGCAGCAACCTCACTGCTGATTTCATTAAGTACGTGGTGTGCAGGTAACACTGTATATGGACGGGAGCAACCCCCCTCCCCCCCCACACACACACACACACACACACACACACACACACACACACACACACACACACACACACACACACAATATATATTTTTTTTAATGTACAAGTCTGGGTTGCACTGAGGTTAGGCTCAACAGAATAACGTTGCCTGCTTGCAATATGAAATCACTCTTCCATGGTAGTCTCATAAAAGGATTATACCAATTAAGATTTATAACCACCCTCCCATACTGCTTACTTCAGGATGACTGAATTTTCTAGAAAAATCCACTGTGTTAAAAGTCACAACCACCACCATCTGGGTGAAATATCAAGCAAGTTATCCAGCTCAATGCAAATACCCAATTAGTACATAACCATTTTCAAACGAACACTGCTGACACATACTACTTTGCATTTTTCTTAAAACACATTACAGCTCCACTTGGCAGGATACTGAGAGACTGATGCAGTCAAGACAAATCAAATGTTAATGCAAGTAAAGCAGTTAAAATGCTATGACATCAAACAACCTTCAAACTAATTTAGTTTGAACAGTTAATTTCCTGAGATGAGGACTTATGGATCTTCCACATGGACAGATGCATGTCATGCCTATATAGAATCTCAGTTTCTCAAGTGGATCCTTTAGTCTTCAGTAGAATCTTTCCCTCTATGACACATATTCAACCATTAAGTTTCTATTAGAGACCCAAACTCACTATTGCTGAGATGAAGTCATCTTCCAGATCACACTACTAATCCACTATGCTGCCCATATGACATGGAAAGCAAATAAATTATGCCATGCAATACTCCTTTCCCTTAGTTCACTGGATCAAAATACTTCTACCATCAAACCAAAAAATAAAAACACTTTCTTATACACACACACACATGCAAAGCAATGCTAAATCTAAATTAAATGAGTGACCGGGGATTAAGACTCAGATTATGATCCTGGTGAGCTAACAGGAGTGACGTTGCTTTGCTCAAATAATGGGTGTGGGAGTACATGGGTGTGGTAAATAAATGTTCCATAGCTCAATCCCTATGAATCTCTGGTGGGGATCTCAGATCCCATGGGAGTCCTGGCTTAATGTGAGGGCAGATCTGCCTGAGGGGGATACATCACTAGAGAAAGTCCACTGCACACCAAACCCTGTGCATGTTACCAGGCATGAGCAGTGGGTTTCTGCAGAACAGAAAAATCCTAAATTACATGGATGCCTATATAATTGGCCACTGTTGATCAGCTCTTGCTTCAGTGTATGGGGAACAAACAGGCCAGTAGACCAACAGACGGCTTGATGAACAGCAGGTAGTGAATGAAAAAAAAACTAAAAAATGTAAACAGTTTTCTTTCTTAAATCAGTGTAGACCAAGTTGATGTGATCACTAGTTCACTTTCACAATTGTAAATTTAGAGCTTTGGAATTTACACTTCAAAGGGCACACTTTCTTACCTCCTTCACCTTAGTTTCAGGGCACTCTGAATGCAGTGTCAGTGTTGCTCCCTCTATGTTTCTTGGCATGGGTGTTGAACCTGGATGTATAGTTAGGTGAATCTGATCTGGAGAGATGGTGTGCTGCACATAACCCTGGGACATTCCTTCATGACTCATTAAAGGAAACCCGTCGTCACATCCATCTGTTAAAAAGGGTAGATTATCACCTCCACATGGTCCTTCATCATCATCATCATCTTCATCATCTAATGTTACAGGATCTTGCTCAATTAAAACAGTTGTCCTGTCATAAACCGTACCAGCAGAAGGTACAAGACCATTTCTACCCAAACAGCCAACCATCACAGCTTCTTCAGTTGTCAGCTCATCTTCATCTTCTTCAGGCACAAAGTACAGAACACTGTTATCAGAGTCATTCTCTCCCATGTTTAATGGAGTTCAATGTAATGAATGGAAAAGATGCTCCTCAAAATTTCTGAAAAGAAAAAAGAAAGATTCAAGAGTTTCATTTTAAATTCCTAACTATAATAAATTTATATGCAAACATGAATTCTCCTTCATTTAACGTCAACAACTTTAATACATTCATTCTCTGCTAATTCTCTGACAACCTGCTAAATCTAATTCAGTGTCTGAAGTGAAACAAAGTTTACCTAGCACTCAGTGGATGCAAGGGAAAAAAGAAAGATTCAAGAGTTTCATTTTAAATTCCTAACTATAATAAATTCATATGCAAACATGAATTCTCCTTCATTTAAAGTCAACAACTTTAATACATTCATTCTCTGCTAATTCTCCGACAACCTGCTAATCTAATTCAGTGTCTGAAGTGAAACAAAGTTTACCTAGCACTCAGTGGATGCAAGGCAGAAGAAAGTACAGTTGTGTACACATAAATGTAGATATTTGAATGTATTCACTGTTGCAGTCATCACATTTGGGTTACCCCTGCCAGGGTAGCCCTCGGCTGGCCCGAATACCACAGGCTTAAGTATTTCTGCATCGTTGCTGTCGCTTCAGGACTGACGTCAGGTCTTCAGTAATATAAAGCAAGGCAGTCGACGCCATTGCATCTGTTTTTCTTGCCCTAACCTGTCAGGAGCCCCCAAGTAGGAGCCAGGTTCTGCTGGAAGAACCCCACCAGTAGAAAGCAAATAACAATATGTCCCTTGTAAGGGAAGAGAAGAAAGGGGGGGTGGAGGGAGGGAAATCAGGACTGCAACAGTGAATACACTCTAACATCTACATTTATGATAAGTGTACACAACTGTACTATGTCCTTTGTGTTTCACTGTTGCAGTCATCACATTTGGGTTGATTCCCAAAGCTGAGGAAATGGGTGAAGGCAGTCAAGGAAACTAGGGGCTGGCTAGCATGCCCTGCAAGACTGCAGAGGCAAACCCTGCCCTGGATTTGGGGAAGAGAGGCAGGTGGTAATGTTTGGTACAAGTGCGAACAGATATCCAAGTGGAAGTCTCCAGGATGTCCCTGGTGGGGACTCCTCTGAGGAAAGCTGCAGAGGTGGAGGCTGTCCTGGTGGAATGAGTCCTGATTCCCTTGGGGAGAGGCATTCCATGTTGTTTGCAGCAAAAATGGATGTAGTGTGCTATCCATTTGGAAATGGCTTGTTTGGAGATGGCTTTGCCTTCTGCCGCTGTAGCAAAGCTAACCAGCAACTGATCAGACTTTCTGAAGGATTTAGTCCTGTCTAGATAGACTCTGAGCTGTCTATGCACATCTAGAGAGAGCAGGATCCTTTCTCCCTTGCTCTGGGCATTAGGAAAATAGGTGGGCAAATTAATGGATTTGTTGAGAGCCACACTGGACACCACCTTGGGCAAGAAGGATGGGTTAGTTCTGAGGGATACCCTGTCAGCATGAAAGATGATGAAGGGTTCCACAGCCATGAGCGCTTGCAGCTTGGAGACACTTCTGGCTGAAGTGACGGCCAGAAGGAAAGCTGTCTTTAGCTTTCCAGAAGAAGCTGGTTCAAAAGGGGGCAGGGCAAGTTAAGGTCCCACGCTGGGGTTGGTGCTCTTCTGGATGGCCTCAAGTTGCTAGCCCCTCTAAGGAACTGTTTGATGAAAGAGTGTGAGAAAAGGGGCTGCTCAGTGGGGAAATGAGCAGAGGTGATACAGGCATGAATTTTTATAGAGGAGAAAGACAGATCAGTGTGTAGTGGGTCAGCTAGGTAATCCAGGATGACAGGAAGGGAGGGCTGTGCCATATTGGCTCCCTTAACCTAGATCCAGGTGCAGAACCTTTTCCATTTGTCAGCATAAGGCTTTCTAGTGCTAGGGCATCTGGCCTCACGTATAACATCTACAGCCTGTTTATTGAGGTTGGCAGATTGATCCGGGGTTAGGGAATAAGCCAAGCTGCGTGCCTGCAATTGGGGATGCATGAATTCCCCTTCTCTCTGGGTCAGGAGGTTTGGAATCGGAGGAAGGTGGCAGTGGGGACAGGTTGTGCAGCAAGGGGCCACCAGTGCTGGTGAGGCCAGTCTGGAGTTAAAAGAATTGCACTTGTTTTTTTCCTCTAATTTGAGCAGTACCCTGGGGATGAGAGGTAGTGGAGGAAAGGCATAGACCGATAGATTGACCCAGGGGAAGGACAGGGCATCCACTTTCCAAGCCATGCAGTGATGCTCCCTGGTGCAGAATTTGCTGAG